>NW_006931797.1:0-808 GCF_000298275.1 Orycteropus afer afer
TGGGGTTGCTATGAGTCGGAAACAACTCGACAGCACTTAACAAAAACAACAACAAATATATATATATATATATATGCTTTGCTGTTTTTTGTGTTTCTCTAGAGAACTCAATCTAACACACTCTCCTCCCCTCCCACCCTTTGTAACCAACAAGGAAAAATTTCCTTTTATAAATAAACCTTTCCTTCACTTTTACAATAAAGGACTAACATATTTGTCCTTTTGTGATTGACTTATTTTACTCAGCATACTGTCCTCCAAGTTCATCCACGTTATGAACTGTATTGCAGATTCTACATTATTCTTTAGTGTTGCATAGTATTCTATTGTGTGTATATATACCATAGTTTGGTTATCCATTCCTCAGTTGATGGACACCTAGGTTACTTCCATCTTTTGGCTATTGTATAGTCTATTTATGCCATATATTAGGGCCCTAAAATTCATCCCTAGATTTTCCTTGAGGAACTGTATAGTTTTAGGTTTCACATTTAAGTCTTTGATCCATCTGGCGTTCCTTTTTGAGTATGATGTGAGGTACAGAACTTGTTACAATAGTCCATTCTATCTTGCAACTCTTAATTTCCTCACCATTTAGAAGTTCTGTGACTACATAGTCTTTTCCTTCTCTTTTCTTTGTAATTGTCCGCACTTGCCAATTGATGTCTCTTGTTCCCTGTTCACAATTTGTAAGCTCATTTTACTTTGGATATGTCCATAGCTGTGGTTTCTGGGTTATGTCACCTTGTGTATTAATAGTCAGTTGTTATTTGCTATTTTTGGTTCTCTGTTCAAAGGACTCCCTTTA
>NW_006931797.1:2693-4023 GCF_000298275.1 Orycteropus afer afer
CTCCTTCTTTTCCTTTGTTGAATTTGCCAGTTGTTTCTTGATATTATTCATCATTTCAGATAACCAACTTCTAGTCTTGTTGATTCTTTCTACTGCTTTTTGTTTCACTTATTTTTGCTCAAATCTTTATTTCTTTTCTTCTAGTGAGTGTATGTTTTTATGCTGCTTTTCTTCTAATTATTGAAGAAATTGGGTTACTGTGTTGATTTTGGCTCTTTTCTCTTTTTTTAATTTATTTTTATTTGTATAAGTTGTCCTCTGATTACTGCTTATGTTGTGTTCCAAAGATTTTCATATGATATGTTTTCATTCTTGTTTGATTCAAGGAATTTTTTAATTCATTTCTTATTTCTTCTTTTATCCAGTAATTTTTAAGGAGAGTCTTATTCAATTTCCATGTGTTTCCTTTTTTTCCTTGACCTTTCTATTACTGATTTCTAATATTATAGCAATTTGATCTGAGAGGATGCTTTAGCTGTCTTGTTTTTTAAATGAGCTTTAGTTAGCCTTAGAAATATCCTGTGTTTTATGGCTCATCCTTGTCTCCCCTCAAACCACTTCCACTCACACCCATTAGTGAGCACTTTAAAACTAATGTTTTAATGTATAAGAATTTGCACGTCTTCATGTCCATTCATTACTCTTTTCTCTCCTCTTACAACACAATCCTCTGATGTTTTCCTAGGGGGAAATGAGATAGTCACCTATTCTGTCATTGATCTAGCCTAACTATTTATGGAACTCCTGTGAACTATAGAAAAGTAAGGAATTATTTTTAGAAAATCTGGGAGAATCCAGTGAAATTCCAGAGGAAGTAGAATGGTATATAAGGAACACAGACAGGTGAATTAATAAAATAGTGAGATACATATTGCATATATTTTTCCAGCTCAACCTTCCTTGTCCCATTTACAAACTTGAATCAGATCAGATCTCCTTCTCCTCCTTCTTCTTATCAGATAGTCCAGTGCATGACACCAAATTCATAGTTATATGAAATTGGTGAAATAAATCAGGCGTAAAATTCTTATACATTCCTAACACATCTCTCTGCCTCTCTCACTCTTTCTCTGTCTCGATCTATATTTCTGCCTGTTTGTCTTATCCATCTCTCCCCTAACTCTTTCTCTCTTTCTTTATTTTCTTCCTTTCTTCCTTCCTCCCTTCCTTCCCTTCCTTTACTCTCTCTCTTATGCTTACACACACATACACGTACACACACACACTTACATAAACACACACACTAAACTGTGAGCAAAGGTTGCCTAGAATTCCACATTCTATCCTCATTCATTATTTGATTTTTGTTTTAGCTTTTTTTTTTTTTTTT
>NW_006931798.1:0-1100 GCF_000298275.1 Orycteropus afer afer
TCCCATCCTAGGCATTAGTGAGCTGAAATGAACAGGCTTTGGCCATTTTGACTCAGACAACCATATGATCTACTATGCTGGGTATGATAATTTGAAGAGAAATGTTGGATTCATAATCACAAAGGGTGTTTCAATATCTGTCCTGAAGTACAATGCTGTCAGTGATAGGGTAATATCCATATGCCTATGGAAGACTAATTAATACTACTATTACTCAAATTTATGCACCAACCACCAGAGCCAAAGATGAGGAAATTGAAGATTTTTATCAACTTTTGCACTCTGAAATTGGCCAAATATGCAATCAAGATGTGTTAATTATCACTGTGAGTGAAATGCAAAAGTTGGAAACAAAGAAGAATCACCAGTAGTTGAAAAATTTGGTCTTGGTGACAGAAATAATGCTGGAGATAACATGATGGAATTTTGCAAGACTAATGACTTATTCATTGCAAATACCATTTTTCAACAACACAAACGGTGGCTATACACTTGATCTTCACCAGATGGTGTACGCAGGAATAAGATTCACTACATGTTTGGCAAGACGTGATGGAAAAGCTCAATATCTTCAGCCAAAACCAGGACAGGAGCTGATTGTGGCACAGACTATCAACTGGTCATATGCACTTTCAACTTGAAGTTGAAGAGAGTTAAAACAAGACCACAAGAGGCAAAATATGAATTGTAATATGTCTTTCCTGAATTTTGAGACCATCTAAAATACAGATTAGATGCATTGAACACCAATGACTGAAAACTGAAGAACTGTGGAATGATATCAAGGACATCATCCATGAAGAAAGCAAGAGGTAATCAAAAAGATGAGAAAAGAAGAAAAGACCAAAATGGATGTCAGAAGAGACTCCCACACTTATCCTTGAGACAAGAATAGCTAAAGCAAATAAGAAATGACAAGATAAAAGAGCTGAACAGAAGATTTCAAAGAGCAGCTCAAGCAGACAAAGTCAATTACTATAATGAAATCTGCAAAGTCCTGGAATTAGAAAATTAAAAGCGAAGAGCATGCTCAGCATTTCTCAAGCTGAAAGAACTGAGGAAAAAAATTAAGTCTTGAGTTGCAATATTGAAAGATTTTA
>NW_006931798.1:2725-3914 GCF_000298275.1 Orycteropus afer afer
GTTCTACAGGGTACACTTCAGTAGTATGTTTTATAATTACTATTAAATTAATATTTTATGTTGAGGTGATTTTGTATTTGCATGCAATTTGTAAAACAATACATAGTGTGGCGATGATTTTGAGGATGGGCCTCAAAATAAGCAGTGTTTCATTCTATTGTACATAAGGTCATTATGAATTGGAATTAAGTTGAGGGAACCTAACAACAACAAGGCAGAGTGATTTATTCCTTCTCCTCACTGTTTCTCCCAATGGTAGCATCTCTTAAAACTAGAGTATGATATCATAGAAAAAAAAAAAAATAAAACTAAATTCACTGCTGTTGAATCGAATCCAACTCATAGCACCCTCTCCTTGGATTTCTGAGGTGGTACCACTTTGGAAGTAGATTGCCCAATATTCCTTGTGAGGAGTGGCTGATGGTTTTAAACCACCAACCTTAGACACTACACCACTAGAGATCCTATATCATAGAAAAGGTATTAAAATTTGATTCAAAAATGATATAGAGCATTGCATTCCTGATATATTCTCACTTGTCACCCCTTCATAGCCACACTTTCCCACTATTTCACACCTTCTTCCCTTCTCAGTTCCTAATCTTTGGCAAGCACTGGTTAATTTTCTATTTCTATAATTTGTTCTTTCAACAAAGTTAAATAATGAACATTTTGCTACATTCTCCTTTTTAGTACAGTATAATTCTATGGAGTTTCATGAAAATTGTTGTGTGCATAAATATTTTGTTCCTTTTTATGTGTAGAATTTCATAGCTTGAATAGATCAAAGATTATTGAAAAACTTAACTACTGTGGGACATATGGGTTGTTTGATGTAATTAGCTATTAAAGATAAAATGACTGTAAACATTCATGTACGGGTTTTTGCGTGAACATAACTTTTAATTCTAGGGAATAAATACCCGCAAATTAAATTACTATGTTTTATTGACTGTGCAAAGACATTTGATTCTGTGGAATCACACTAAATTGCGAAAAACATGGCAAAGAATGGGAATTCCAAAACACTTATTTGTGTTCATGAGGAACTTGTACATAGACAAAGAAGCATCAAAAAAAAAAAAAAAAAGGAGGATACAGAATGATTTGAAATTCAGAAAATGGTGTGTCAGAGTAGTATTCTTTATACTTATTCAATCTTCATGCTGAGCAAATCATCTGTGAAACT
>NW_006931799.1:0-1049 GCF_000298275.1 Orycteropus afer afer
GACAGCAAATAACAACAACAGATGGGTGGACAGGCTGAACTATTAGGTATGTGTATGAAGCAGGGAGTGTACCCAAGAATATATATAAGTTTGGCAGACAATGGTCCTATAAGTTTATGTGTATGATCTGAATTTCCAGGTGTATAGTAGAGCTGATAAGGGGCAAGGTTGTAGTCACTGCTTGGTCCCAGCGAGCTACCCAGAGGGACCAAGTAGTTGAACTTGTGGGCTCGGGACCATAGTCATACGGGACATCAAGCTCAATTGGCATAACATACTACACAAAACATTGTTCTACCTCTTACTTTGGTGAGTAGCAATTTGTTGTTGTTGTTGTGTGCCGTCGAGTCAGCCCCGACTCATAGCAACCCCTCCTTGGGTTTCCGAGGCAGTATCACTATGGAAGTAGATTGCCCAACCTTCCATCTGAGGAGTGGCTGGTGGGTTTGAACTGCCAGCCTTCTAGTTAGCAGTGAAGTGCCTTAGGCACTATGCTACCAGAGCTCCCTAGCACCTAGGATCTTAAAAGCTTGCAAGATGCCATCTTGTCCAGAGAAAAGAAAAATGTAGAAAACCAAAAATTCATGGAAAAATTAGTCCTAGTGACTGGTACACCATGTGACCTGCAGCCTATACGACTATGACACCAGAAGAACTAGATGGTGCCTGGCTACCTTGGAAAGGGATCTACGTAGGAGATTCTGGATAGAGTGGGAGAACAATGTGGAACAAAACGCAAAATCATTTGGAGAAAGAGAAAAAGAGGGGGAAAGGTTTGCTGGTCTGATAGAGCCTGGTGGAACCACTGAGACTATGGTCCCGAGCTGCCTTTCAAGTCTGGAACTGAACCTACACTTGCGGTTTCCAGCCAAACAAAAGACAGGCATATGAGTTGAACATTTACCTGAGTAGATACACTCCTTAGAGAGAACAATCATAGGAGAAATAAGGGCTGCTTATGCACAGGGAGACAGCTCAGGGGGCAGGAGTCCATGGAGGGATGGACACAGGGAAGAGGTAACTATCCAGAGGAAGTGGGAGGGGAGCTG
>NW_006931799.1:2314-3922 GCF_000298275.1 Orycteropus afer afer
TTCTTTAACTATGTTTTATGTGTGTGTGTGTATGTGTGTGATATGTATTTATTGGTTTGTTTGTTTATTTGTATGCATGTACAAAATGACATGTTGAAAATTCCTGTCTAAATAATTGTAATATTACAAGAGATCTTTAAATATGTGAAATAAAATCCCAAGTGCTATAAAAGAAATTGTATTATAATTTGTCTGACAACATCTTCTTTCTTTTTATCTTAATGGTATATAAAATAATAACATCGTGCAATCGATGTCATTTTAGATTTTAAGAGATCATTGCCCTTTCCAAGTGGTAAGTAAGGCAGACATGGTTCCAACATTTATGGTCTTTTCACTCTTGTGGTGAATAGAAATAATATATCTGATTTTACTAAAATAATTAATTTTACTAAATTAATTAATTGTGATAATTGCTATGAAGTCAACAATAAAAGCAATTATACACAGTGTTTTTTATGCATCTAGAAGGGGATGGGTTTGGTATGGTGAATCTCATTAGATTATGGGGAGGTATAGGTTGCTGGAAAAAGTTTCGCAGAGGATATAACCTTTAAACTAAGAGATAGAGGAAGACAAATCAGTTATATATAGAATAGTAAGAAAATACTTCAGGGAAAATAAGAAGCATCTTTGAAATAAAGTGTTGGCAGAGTTTTCCAGGTAAAGAAATATCTGTGAGGCTGTGGAAGAGTGAAAGAAAGAAGGGAGAATATTCATGGAAAGGTTTTTGGGTTCTGGGTGAATGAATGGGAGACAGGTTATGTGGTGCATTGTAGGAAACGCTAAAGAATTCGTATTTTACTCTAAGGTAAAAATTTTAAAAATGTATTGAGCACTTATGATTGATGAAGTGACATCATCATATTTAGGTTTTAAAAGAGATCATTCTCACTGCTCTCAAGAGTTTGGATCAGAAGTGGGCAGTGGGAGCAGAAGTGGGCAGAAGGAAGCAGAGATAAGATTATCTCAATAATACAAGCAAGAGCTAATAGCAGTGCAGATCAGGACAGTGGCAGTGAACGTGATGAATATGAATGGATTACAGACATAGTTTAAGGAGTAATTTCATAGGATTATTGATGCATTGGGTGAGGAATGGGAAAACTAAAGGATAACTTTGAGGCTTCTAAGTAATCAAATTGATGACCACATCAGTTCTTAATACAGTAAAACCAATGAATGAATTGATAGATAGGTGAGTAATGAGGTTCAAGAGTTTAGCTCTGGAGATGTTAAGATAGAATATATGTTAATTATCCTATGGAAATCCCAAATGTACATTTAAATATGAGTCTGGAGTTGAGAGAAAATATAACACTGGGTATTTCTTGCACATAAATAATTTACAACAATATTATTTGTCTGGGAAAATAGGAAGGATCTGTAAAGAGACTGAAAACAAAATAGCCAGTGAAGAGAAAAGGCAATCTACAGAATGTGTAGTCATGAGAATATAGAAGAAAAAAGTCTGCCAAGAAAGACGTTATATTGTTGACATATAACAGGATTTGACATTTTTCAGAAGGGTCCCTGGTGGTGCAGTATGCAAGCACTCAATTGCTAACTGAAAAGTCAGCTGTTTGAATCCACCAGCAGCTCACAGGA
>NW_006931800.1:0-2343 GCF_000298275.1 Orycteropus afer afer
ACGAAAGAGAGGGAGGCCTTCAACGAGATGGATTGACATGGTGTCTGCGATGATGGACTCAAGTATAGCAGGGATCATGGAGCTGGCACAGGATCAGGCAGTGTTTTGTTCTGACTCGCTATGAGTCAGAAACGACTTGATGGCACCTAATAACAACAACAACAACAGGAAACTCCAATGCTGCTTCTTCCTCAGGGATGTTTTCTGGGTCTATATCCTGGTCCTTTATTTGTCCTACTTTATCTTGCCTCTTTGTTGAACTGGGATGGTGAGTTGTCTCTGAGACCTTGTGGTGACATTGAATTTATATTTCTATTATATTTGCTAGTTTGGCAGCCCTTAGCACTCATCACCTGTAACCTAATGGTTGTGATAGAGGATGAGAGGTGTGCACAGATCTTTGTTAGCTGTTTGTGAAGAGCAGTTGAGAGTGAGTTGGGCTGGAATTGGTCGCTGTCTATCATTGATCACATAGTGCAAAGCAAGTGGTGGCCCTCACTCAGTGGGTGGGCTGCAGGAGTTCTAGGTATTGGTAATTTGTGTGGGTACAGTTGCTGCCTCCCATTCAGTGAGTTTAATATCATCTAGATATTAAATAAATGAATGAATAAATAAATAAATACCAACAGAATATAAAAAAAACAAAAAGCACAAACCCCAAAACAAAATAGCAACAATCACAAAAACAAGAAAAGGCAATAAATGAAAAGTAAAAGTTAAAAAAAGACAAAAGAAGGAAAAATAGAAAACATATCATAATATCTGGGAAGCAGGGAATAAGAGGACATAACAATAGAAGAAGAAGAATAAAGAAAAAATGAGAAAAATGCAAAAAGAAAACCAAGGAATGGAAGAACCAAAAGAGAAAATGAACAAAAGAAAGAAATAAGAGAACCAGGAAATGCAGGAAATAAAATAAACCACAAGAACCAGGGAAGGAGAAGAAAAATAAAAGGAAAGAGAAAGGAAGAAAGGAGGGTGGAAAAAGAAGAATCATTTTAAAACAAACAAAAACAAAACTGGGTGGTGGTAGTGTCAGGGCTCTGTTTTTGCTGGCCAAGAAGTCAATGGAAAGTAGGGCACCTGGTTCTGTTTATAGTTCCTGCCTTCTCAGAAGGGAATTGAAAGCAGTGCACTCGATCTCTGAAGAGTTCTTCTTGTCCCAGAAAGTGTCTGGGGGCATGGTATCTGGACCTGGACTAGGTTCTTGTTCTTGCTGAGCCAAATGATGGTGGGGTCAAGGCACCTGGTTTCAGAAGAAATTCATATCTGCTCAAAAGCTACATATCTTTCTGAGGGATGCAATTCAATCTATAACACTTATATTTTATGGAAAGAACAATGAAATTTCTAGTTGAAGATCATTGGGAAGTAATTGCCAAGAGTTATGTTCCTATAATTACCATAAGTACCATACTGGTATTTGTTGCATGAACTTGTAAGTTTGCTCTTTGAAAACACTTTTCTATCCATACAGTTACCACTACACATCTCTATGTGGATCCCAAAAAGAGAAAAAGCAACATATAAAAGGGGAATGGGATGAAGCATAGCATTGAGTTGATTTTATTTTGTTCTGTTTAATCCCATTTACATTACTTCTAGTAACCTAATAGGAACCTATACTACTTATTGATGATCCACTATGTACCAGACATTTTGTTAATTGCTTTATATATATTATATTAATTAGTCCTGATAACAACCTCATAAGCTAGATTTATTATTCCTACTTTGTATTTAGGAAACAAACTTGGTGAATCAGGTAGCTTATTTAGCTGATGGGTGTCGATGTAATTGTTGTTGTTATGTGCTGTTGAGTTGAACCCGACTCACAGCGATCCCTCCTTGGGTTTCCGAGGCAATATCACTATGGAAGTAGATTCCTCATCTTCCTTCCAAGGAGTGGCTGGATGGGTGTCAATACCAGGATTTAAATACATAATTTAAGGGCATGTTCTTTTATTCCTTTCTTGGGCTCTTATCTCGGCATCACACTATTCTTCTTGCCTTTTTTCCATCTACCTCACTACCTACTTCCAATCCTTCACTCCTATTAGGTAATTAAAGAAACCAGATGGTGACATTTAATTTAAAATATCAACCTAAAAAGAAGTAGAAGGTAAAAATGCACAAAACATGATTTTTTAAAAACATTGTGATTTGGGTGAAGATTTACAGAGCAAATTCACTTTCCATACAGCAGTTCACATACACTTTGTCTCATGTCATTGACCACAGTTTACCCCAAAGCAACAGCTCCCCTCCCCCTTCTTCCCCATAGTTACCTCTTCCCAGTGTCCATCCCTCCATGCACTCCTGCCCCCTGAGTTGTCTCCCTGT
>NW_006931800.1:3448-3959 GCF_000298275.1 Orycteropus afer afer
TTCACTGACAACACAGTACTGAATGTGCAAAAGGGTTCATCTTTGTTGTCTCTACCTCCCATGTACCTCTCTGTGTCTTTCTCTTCCTCAATGCTGCCATATTGCTCACTCACATTTGGTACATTGTCCTTTTCTTCACCCAAATCAATACTTATCTCTATCTATCTAACAGCCTTCCCTCCCCTCCCCTCTTATGCCTGGTAACCAACAAAGAAAATCTCCTTCTATAGATAAACCTTTCCTTAACTTTTACAATAACAGACTAATACAATATTTGTCCTTTTGTGATTGATTTATTTCACTCAGCACAATATCCTCCAAGTTCATCCATGTTATGCAGTGTTTTGCAGATTCTGTAGTATTCTTTAGCATTGCATAGTATTCCATGGTGTGTATGTACCATAGTTTGGTTATCCATCCCTCAGCTGATGGACACCTAGGTTGTTTCCATCTTTTGGCTATTGTAAATAGTGCTGTGATGAACATGGGTGTGCATATATCTGTTCTTGTC
>NW_006931801.1:0-1202 GCF_000298275.1 Orycteropus afer afer
GGGTTTGAACCGCCAGCCGTCTGGTTAGCAGGCAAGTGTCTTAGCCACTATGCTACCAGAGCTACAATGAAAGAATTGGCGAAGAACAAGGCTCTGGGAATTGACGGAATACCCATTGAGATATTTCAACAAACGGATGCCCTATTGGAGGCACTCACTTGATTATGTCAAGAGATTTGGAAGACGGCTATCTGGCCAACTGACTGGAAGAGATCCATATTTTTACCCATTCCAAAGAAAGGTGATCCCACAGAATGTAGAAATTATAGAACAATATCAATAATATCACATGCAAGTAAGATCTTACTGAAGATAATTCAAAAACGTTTTGAATTAAACAGCAGTATATTGACAGAGAACTTCCAGAGGTGCAAGCTGGATTCAGAAGAGGACATGGAACAAGGGATATCATAGCTGTTGTCTGATGGATCTTGGCTCAAGGCAAAGAATATCAGAAAGATATTTATTTGTGCTTTATTGACTATGAAAAGGCATCTGATTGTGTGGATCATGACAAATTATGGTTAACATTGAGAAGAATGGGAATTCCCAAACATTTGATAGTACTTATGAGGAACTTGTACCTTGACCAGGAGGCTGTTGTTTGAACAGAACAAGGGGACACTGCATGGTTTAAAATCAAGAAAGGAGTGTGTCAGGATTGTATCCTTTCCCCATACTTATTCAATATATATGCTGAGCAAATAATCTGAGCAGCTGGACTATATGAAGCATAATGTGGCATCAGGATTGGAGGAAGAATCGTTAACAACCTGAGATACGCTGATGATACAACTTTGCTTGCTGAAAGTGAGGATGACTTGAGGCACTCACTGATGAAGAACACAGTCTGCAGTATAGATTACATCTCAATATAAAGAAGACAAAAATCCTCACAACTGGACCAACAAGCAGCATCACGATAAATGGAGAAAAGTTTGAGGTTGTCAAAGAATTTACATTCCTTGGTTCTACAGTCTATGACAATGGAGGCAGCAGTCAGGACATTGGACCATGTGTAGCACTGGGAAGGTCAACTGCGAATGAACTGTTTCAAGTGCTGAGCAAGAATGTCTCCTTGAGGACCAAGCTGTGCCTGACACAAGCCATTATATTTCCAATTTTCTCATATGCATGTGAGAGCTGGACAATGAATAAGGAAGACCAAAGAAGAGTTGATGCTTTTGAGTTGTGGTGCTGGC
>NW_006931801.1:2722-3959 GCF_000298275.1 Orycteropus afer afer
TTTTTTTTTTTTTTTTTTTGTCTTAAGGTGTAATCCACACTGAAGGTGTATAAGCATACCTCATTTTATTGCCTGACCATATATTGCGCTTCACACATATTGTGTTTTTGACACATTGAAGGTTTGGAGCAACCCTGCATCCAACAAAACTATTAGCACCGTGTTTCCAACAGCATGTTCTTACTTCATATATCTGTATCACATTTTGGTAATTCTCAAAATATTTCAAACTCTTTAATAATGCTATTTCACACTTAATAGACTACACTATAGTATAAACATAACTTTTATATGCAATGAGAAAACAAAGAAATCATATGAATGGCTTTATTGCAGTGATCTGGAACTGAACTTTCAGTATGTCCCAGGTTTGTCTATGGTCTTTGATCTTCATTAGTAAGTGCTTCAAGTATTCTTCAATTTCAGCAAACAAGATTGTGAGACCTGCACATCACATGTTGTGAATGAATCTTCTCCCAGTCCTGATGTCACATTCTTCTTAATATAGTCTAGCTTCTAAAATTATTTGCTCAGCATACAGATTCAATATTTATGGTGAAATAATACAAGCCCTGACACACACCTATCCTAATTTTAAACTGTGCGGTATCCCCTTGTTCTGTTTGAATGACAGCCTCTTGTCTACGTATGGGTTCCTCATGAGCACAATTAAGTGTTCTGGAATTCCCATTCTTTGCAATGTTATCCATAATTTGTTATGATCCACACAGTCAAATGCCTTTGAATACTCAAAGAACACAGGTAAACATCTTTCTGGTATTCTCTGCTTTCAGCCACGATTCATCTGATAGTAGCAATGGTATCCCTTATTCCATGTCCTCTTCTGATTCCAGCTCGAATTTCTGGCAGTTCCCAATCGATGTACTACTGAAACTATTTTTTAATTATCTTCAGTATAATTTTATTTGTGTGTGATAATAATGGTATTGTTCGATAATTTCTGCATTCTTTTGGATCACCTTTCCTTATAATGGGAAGAAAGATATATCAATCACTTACAGTCATTTGGCCAGGTAACTATCTTCCAAATTATTTGGCAGAGATGAATGAGTACACGCAGTGTTGTTGCATCCATTTGTTGAAACGTCGCAATTGGTATTCTGTCTCTTCCTGGAACGTTATTTTTTTCCAATGCCTTCAGTGTAGCACAAAATTCCTCCGTTGTTATTGTTGTTGTTAGGTGCCATCGAGTTACATCTGACTCATAGTGACCCCA
>NW_006931802.1:0-1081 GCF_000298275.1 Orycteropus afer afer
TTTATATACTCACATGTATACAAGTATGTACACAAAAGAAAAAACTAGAAAAAATTCCAAAATATTAACAATAACCATCTGAATTGTGAGATAAGTGATTTTTACTTTTTTAAATAAATAAACAACAACAAAACCCAACCTCTATTTAGTATTCTCAGTGAGATTTGAGAGGACATTTTTGTGATAAAAGAGAAAGGAAAGGGAAAATAAAGCCTGTTATAAAAAGGAGTCATCTGAAACAACAAAGAATTTTTAGGGATGAAAAATTGTCAAAATAAAATGCTCAATAGAGCAGTAAATAACAGAGTGGATGTTACAGAACACAGAATTAGTGAATTGTAAAAGTGGTTTCTAAATGCCCAACTAGCTGAATCAAAGTCACCAATCATTTAGTACATTTATCAGAAATAGTCTCTGAGACCTACCTTAAACCTTTGGAAACAGAATCATGGGGAGTGGGGGATTGAGGAGGGCCGAGGGATCCATATCTTCAACAGATTCTTGGAGGTGATTTTGATAGGCTGTCAGATTTTGAGGAAGCCCTGGTGGCACAGTGGTTAAGCACTCAGCTGCTAACCAAAAGGTCAGCGGTTGGAATCCACCAGCCATTCTGTGGGGGAAAGATGTGCTTCCATAAAGATGATGGAAACCTTTGGCAGCACTATGGGGCACTTCTACTTTGTCCTGTAGGGTCACAATGAGTCAGACTCAACTCAACGGTGACAGGTTTGTATTTGGCTTTTGGTCAGATTTTGAAACTTCGTAATTAGAAGTTTGGCCTAAGGAATTTTCCCAAAAGTCTGAAGAAAAAGAGAAGGAAATTTTGAGAACAACATTAACTAAACTATTAGGGACATGGGAAAGGCCGTGATGTTGCAAAAATTCCATTGGGGTTGAGAATGGGGATGGGAGGTGAGCTGCTGGTACACATTTTACACGTGTTCTCTGTGAAGGTACTTTGTTGTTGTTGTTGTTATGTGCTGTAGAGTCAAACCCAACTCATAGCGACCCCTCCTTGGGTTTCCGAGGCAGTATCACTACAGAAGTAGGATTGCCCAACCTTCCTTCCGAGGAGTGGCTG
>NW_006931802.1:2636-3882 GCF_000298275.1 Orycteropus afer afer
TGATTGCCAGTCTCATCATTGGGAATAACTACCACCAGCTGCCCAGCCACTCAACCAGGCCCAGCCAAGTTGACACACAAACTGAACTACCACACTTTCTATGGCTAACTACTATTCTATTGTATTGATATGGAATATTTTATCTATCCACTGCTCTGTTATTTATTAAAGTCAATTAAATAAAAAAAAAAAAAACCTCACTGCTGTCGGGTCAGTCCTGACTCATAGTGACCCTTCATTGGGTTTCCGAGGCGGTATCACTATGGAAGTAGATTGCTCAACCTTCCTTCCAAGGAATGGCTGGTGGATTTGAACCACCAGCCTTCTGGTTAGCAGTCAAATGCCTTAGGCACTAGGCCACCAGAGCTCCTATTAAAGTCAATTATTATAATGAAATATGCAAAGACTTGGAGTTAGAAAACCAAAAGAGAAGAACACGTTCAGCATTTCTCAAGCTGAAAAAACTGAGGAAAAAATTCAAGCCTTGAATTGCAATATTGGAAGATTCTATGGGCAATATACGGAATAATGTAGGAAACCTCAAAAGAAGATGGAAGGAATATGCAGAGTCACTGTACCAAAAAGAACTGGTCGATGTTCATCCATTTCAGGAGATGGCATATGATCAAGAACCGATAGGTTTGAAGGAAGAAGTTGAAGCTGCACTGAAGGAATTGGCAAAACATAAGGCTCCAGGAGTTGACGGAATACCCACTGAGATGTTTCAACAAACTGAGGCCATGCTGGAGGCACTCACATGGCTATGCCAAGAGATTTGGAAGATAGCTACCTGGCCAACTGACTAGAAGAGATCCGTATTTGTGCCCATTCCAAATAAGGGTGATCCCACAGAATGTGGAAATTATCAAACAATATCATTAATATCACACAAAAGTAAAATCTTACTGAAGATAATTTAAAAATGGTTGCAGCAGTATATTGACAGAAAACTTCCAGAAATGTAAGTTGGATTCAGACGAGGACATGGAACGAGGGATATCATTGCTGATGTCAGATGGATCTTGGCTGAAAACAAAGAACACCAGAAAGAGGTTTACTTGTGTTTTATTGACTATGCAAAAGCATTTGATTGTGTGGATCATAACAAATTATGGATAAAGTTGAGAAGAATGGGAATTCCAGAACAACTAATAAGACACTTGCCTGCTAACCAGACGGCTGGCGGTTCAAACCCACCAGCCACTCCTCGGAAGGAAGGTTGGGCAATCCTACTTCCGTAGTGATA
>NW_006931803.1:0-473 GCF_000298275.1 Orycteropus afer afer
ATTTCAAAGAGTAGTTCCAGCAGACAAAACCAATTACTATAATGAAATGTGTAAAGACCTGGAGTCTAAAAACCAAAAGGGAAGAACACACTTGGCATTTTTCAAGCTGAAAGAATTGAAGAAAAAAATTTAAGCCTCAAGTTGCAATATTGAGAGAGTCTATGGGCAAAATATTGAATGATGCAGGAAACATCAAGAGAAGATGGCAAGAATACAGAGTCACTATACCAAAAAGAACTGGTTGATCTTCATCCACTTCAGGAAGTGGCATATGATCTGGAACCAATGGTACTGAAGGAGGAAGTCTAAGCTGCAATTAAAGAATTGGCAAAGAACAAGGTTCCGGGAATTGATGGAATACCCATTGAGATATTTCAACAAACAAGATGCCCATTGGAGGCACTCACTCAGTTATGCCAAGAGATTTGGAAGACAGCCACCCGGCCAACTGATTGGAAGAGATCCATATTTGT
>NW_006931803.1:1778-3844 GCF_000298275.1 Orycteropus afer afer
GTTTGAAACGTATCTAAGGGCCATGGTCTTGGGAGTTCTCAAGTAAAGTATTGCTAATACTTTATCAGACCAATGAGTCTGGTCTTTTTTATGACTCTGAATTTTGTTCTACATTTTCCTCCCATTCTGCCTGGGCATTCCATGTGATCCTGCTCAGAAGTGGAGGCCAGGCAGAGTTGGTCCATTTCAGGAGTCAGAACTGGGAGCAGCATCAGTGTGGTTGTCAAGGCTTCTGCATTTGCAGCGTTTATATGGACATCATTCATTAACTCTGCAAACCTTCATGGCCGCCTCCACATCCACCTTCGACAGAGACCAGGCAGGGGTCCTGCTGTGGTTGTGAGTGGTAGAGTCAGCTCTCACTCATGGCAACACCATGTACAACAGAACGAAACTCTGCCCTGTGCTGTGCCACACTCATGATGGTTGGCATATCTGAGTCCACTGTTGGTCACTGTGTGTCAAGCCTTCTCATTGAGGGTTTCTCTCAATTTCTCTGACTCACAACTTCATGTTCCTGTGATGGTTAATGTTATTTGTCAACCTGGTGAGCTTAAAAGAGTCTCAGTGGTTTGGTTTGGCAGACACTGAACCATCTCCCATTCTTTGATCTCATGTGAGCAAGCAATCAGTTGGAAGAGGACTTTCCTTGGGGGTGTGGCCTGCATCCGTGATATAAATGGATGTTCTGGTAAAGCTTGATCTCTTAAAGATCCCACAATCTTCTCAGTGTCTGACCTTTGTTCTTAAGATATAAGTCAGCAAGGGCCTCCAGCTTGTTACTTTCAGCCACAGGTTTTGGATTCATCAGCCCCTACAACTCTGTAAGCCAGCACAGACCTCCAGCTTGCCACCTGACCTGCAGAGTTGGAGTTCACCAGCTCCCACAACCCCATGGGCCAGCAAAAATCATCAGCCTGTTGCCTGACCCATGGATTTGGGACTTCTTGTTGTTAGATGCCATCAAGTCATCTCTGACTCATAGCAACCCTATGCTCAGCAGAATGAAACACTGCCCAGTCTTGCGCCAGCCTCACAATCCTTGATATACCTGAGCCTATCATTGCAGCCACCATGTCTACCCATCTCGTTAAGGGCCTTCCCTTTCTTCATTGACCCTCCACTTTGCCAAACATGATATCCTTGTCCAGGAAATGGTTCCTTCTTATAACATGACCAAAGCGGGTGAGATGAAGTCTGGCCATTCTCGCTTGCAAGAAGCATTCTGGAGGTGGCCGGCAAGATGGCAGACTATAGGCAGAAAGACTGCACAGACCCTCATCAACAAAGAAAAGGGAAACCAATTAACACAGGTGCAGAGGATGATCCTGGATCCCTGAGCCTTGAAGGGAAGGATATGGAAGTGGACTAGACCCCAACTAGCAGAGGAATTTGTGTGAGAATACCAAAAAAAGGAGACAGATGGAGCTGTGGTCTGGCAGCAATCCTGGGCGATCCTGACAGCACAGACAGCTTCAAGGTTCCTGAGTGGTGGTGGGACCTGAGAATTGACCTAGGGATCACCCTGCTTGCCAGGGACTTTGCAGAGAACTGTGCACAGTTGCTGGGGGACAAGCAGAGAGGGTGAAGAGGAAGATGGACTGAGCTGTGGATTTTTGCCGGTCCAGAGGGTGAAGCCATTTTGAAGTTTAAAAAAGCGGCTTGACCTTTTTGGATATTTGAAGAGACAGCGCTCTCACAGATTCCTGGGGCTTAAGAACACATTCTGCTTTCCAGAAACCCCAAGGGCACTTGGGACCTGCAATACTGACAAGGTATGACATTCCTCTTGTTACTCTTGTACCCCACACCCGCTTGGTGAACAGAGGTGCGGCTATCCCCCACTCCCACCTACCTTCTGGGTCCACAGGGACTCATCACAGTCTGTGTGCTCAGACGGAGCCTGGGTGCCCTGCCCTGTCCTCCACCGATTTATTTTTCTCTTTTTTTTATTTTTATTTTTTTCTTTTTCGCTTTCTTTTTTCTGGTGATTAGTTTGCTTGTATTTCTCTGTTTTAAAACAACTAATATTGTTAATACTTTTGTCCTTTTTATTATTATTCTTA
>NW_006931804.1:0-760 GCF_000298275.1 Orycteropus afer afer
ATTTGTTATTTTCTGTCTTGTTGAACATTGCTACTAGTGCTGGAGCAAGATGGTATCTCATTGTTGTTTTGATTTGCATCTCTCTAATGGCTAATGATCGTGAGCATTTTTTCATGTTTGTTGGCCACCTGAATATCCCCCTTGGTGAAGTTCTATTCTGTCATGTCTTCTGTGCATTCTTTAATTGGATTATTTGTCTTTTTGTTCTTGAGGTGTTGGAATTTTCTATAAATTCTAGAGTTAAGTCCCTTGTCAGATACATCATTGCCAAATATTTTTTCCCAATCTATAGGTTCTCTTTGACTCTTTTGGAGAAGTCTTTGGAAGCACATAAAAATTTAATTTTTAGAAGGTTCCAATCATCTGGTTTCTCTTCTGCTGCCTGTGCATTTTGGGTTATGCTTGATAATCCATTTATGCCACATATTAGGGCCCCTAAATTTGCCCCTAGTTTTTCCTTGAGGAACTTTATAGTTTTACATTTTACATTTAAGTCTTTGATCCATCTGGAGTTAGTTTTTGTGTATGGTATGAGGTACAGATCTTGTTGCATTTTTATGCAAATGGATATCCAGTTTTGCCAGTACCATTTGTTAAACAGACCATGTCTTTCCCATTTAATGTATTTCAGCCCTTTGTCAAAGATCTGCTGACCATAGGTCGATGGATCTATTTCTGGGTTCTCAATTCTATTCCATTGGTCTATGTGTCTGTCATTGAACCAATACCAGGCAGTTGTGACTACTGTGGCTATATAGTA
>NW_006931804.1:2297-3316 GCF_000298275.1 Orycteropus afer afer
CTTTTCAACTCTTTTAAAGTCTGATTTATGTATTTTGGTGTTGTTTCATTGGGTACATAGACATTTACTATGGGTATATCTTCATGTTCAATTGATCCTTTAATCGTTATATAATGTCCTTCCTTGTCCTGTAGGGTGGTCTTTGTCTTAATGTCAATTTGATCAGAAATTAATATTGCCACACCTGCTCTTTCATGGTTGCCATTTGCTTGATATATCTTTTTTTCAACCTTTGATTTTTAGTCTATTTTTGTCTTTGTCTCTAAGGTGTGTCTCTTATAGACTGCATGTCAATGGGTTTTGTTTTCTTATCCAATCTGCAATTCTCTGTCTCTTGAGTGATGCATTTAATCCATTAACATTCAGTGCAATTATTGACAAGTATGAATTGGTTGCTGTCATTTTGTTATGTGTTTTCTCAAGGTGTCCCTGGTTTATTTGATCCATATTATTTTCTGTGCTGCATTCATTATGTGTATGAATCATGTTATCATTTCCTTTGTTGCTGTTGTTTTAGTATTTGCTAAATATTAGTGCTTGTCTTCTTTTTTATTGTGATGTGAAGGTTTATCATTTTTCCTTGAGGTTACCCTGTGATTTATAATTTTCTTCCTAAGATTAGAACAGTCCAGTCTATCTTGCAACTCTCTTAACTTCCTCACCATTTAGAGAAGTTCTGAAACTACACAGTATTTTACCTCTTTTTGGTTTGTAGTTGTCCTCACTTGCCAATTGATGTCTCTGGTTCTCTGTTTACAATCTTGTAAACTTATTTTACTTTGGATATGTCCATAGCTGTGGTTTCTGGGTTATGTCATCTTGTGTATTAATGGTCAGTTGTTATTGGTATTTTTGGTTCTCTGTCCAAAGGACTCCCTTTAGTATCTCTTGTAAGGTTGGTCTGGTTTTAACAAATTTCCTTAGTTTCTGCTTACCTGGAAATGTCTTAATTTCACCAACATATTTGAGGGACAATTTTGCTGGGTATATAATTCTAAGTTGAAAATTTTTCTCTTTCA
>NW_006931805.1:0-595 GCF_000298275.1 Orycteropus afer afer
TCAACAGTTCATATATATTATGTTTAGTGACACTGATTACAAACCCCACAATGTGACAACTCACCTCCCATTTCCTCCTTGTGCTCCTCCTTTCCCCATATCCTTTCTGTCTGTGCATTACTGCCTTCCCAGCTTTCTCCTTGTGCAAATTCTGCCTTCTGAACTCCAGTGGTTGATTGTTCTAAGGAATGCATCTCCCTCATGTAGTTTTAAGCTTGTAGGCCTATCTATTATTTGGCTGAAGAGCACCCATGGAGTGAGTCCAATTCCAGGCCTGAACGTTCAGGAGTTTTGCCAGTTTCTATCCAACTAATAGTACTGGTCTTTTTATTTTTATTATTTTTTTAAAATTTTGTTCTATATTTTTCTCCACTCTATCCAGGATCTCCAATATTGATCCCTGTCTAAGTGGTTGGCAGTAGTAGCCAATCTACTTCTTCTGGTCTCAGGGTCATGAACTGAGGTTCTCATGGTTCATTAGGCCTTTGGACTAGTTGTTCCCATGTATCTTTGATTTTCTTCACTCATTTTTGCTCCATATGAGGATAGACACATAGTTGCATCTTAGATGACTGCTCACAAGTTTTTAAGACCT
>NW_006931805.1:2444-2983 GCF_000298275.1 Orycteropus afer afer
CTAGTTGTTTCCATGTTTTGGCTATTGTAAATAGTGCTGCATATATCTCTTCTTGTCATGGATCTCACTTATTTAGGATATATACCTAGTAAAGGAATGGCTGGATCAAATGGTATTTCTAATTCCAACTTTTGAAGGAATCACCATATTGCTTTCCACAATGGTTGTACCATTTTACAGTCCCACCAGTGGTGTATCAGAGTCCCAATCTCTCCACATCCTCGCCAGCATTTGTTATTTTCTGTTTCATTGAACTTTGCTACTAGTGCTGGGGCAAGATGGTATCTCACTGTTGTTTTGATTTGCATCTCTCTAATAGCTAATGATCGTGAGCATTCCTTCATATGTTTGTTGGCCACTTAAATATCTTCCTTGGTGAAGTGTCTACTCATGTCTTCTGCCCATTTTTTGATTAGATTATTTGTCTTTTTTGTTATTGAGGTATTGGAGTTTTCTATAAATTCTAGAGATAAGTCCCTTGTCAGATATGTTATTACCAAATATTTTTTCCTAATCTGTAGGTTCTCTTTTGACTCTTT
>NW_006931806.1:0-1457 GCF_000298275.1 Orycteropus afer afer
AAAAAAAAAAAAAGGGGGGGACCAGGTTTGCTGGTCCGATAGAGCCTGGTGGAACCACTGAGACTATGGCCCCTACCTGCCCTTCAAGTCTTGAATTGAACCCACACCTGTGGTTTCCAGCTGAACAAAAGACAGGCATATGAGTTGAGCATTTACCTTAGGTAGATAGACTCCTTGGAGAGAACAATCATGGGAGAAAGTAGGGCTGCTTATGCATAGGGAGACAGCTCGGGTGTCTGGAGTGCATGGATGGATGGACACTGGGAAGAGGTAACTATGAGGAGGAAGTGGGAGGGGAGCTCTTGCATTGTGGTAAACTGTGGTCAATGTCATGAGACAAAGTATATGTGAACTGCTGTATGGAAAGCAGATTTGCTCTGTAAATCTTCATGCAAATAACAATATAAATAAATGAATAGATGAATGAATAAATAAATAAATGGAATGCATAAAGATTGATATCCTAGGCATTAGTGAGCTGAAATGGACTGGTTTTGGCCATTTTGAATCAGACAACCGTATGATCTAGGCAGGGAAAGACAGTTTAAAGGGGAATGGCATGGCATTCATCATCACAAAGGATGTTTCAAGATCAGTCCTGAAGTACAATGCTGTAGGTGATAGGATAATATCCATATGCCCCCAAGGAAGACCTGTTAATACGACTGTCATTCAAATTTATGCACCAACCACCAAAGCCAAAGGTGAGGAAATTGAAGATTTTTTAATCAACTTTTCCAGTCTGAAATTGACTGAACATGTAATCAGGATGTGTTAATTATCACTGGTGACAGGAATGCAAAAGTTGGAAACAAAGAAGAATCACCAGAAGTTGTAAAATTTGGCCTTGGTGACAGAAATATTGCTGGAATTCGCATGGTAGAATTTTGCAAGACCAACGACTTATTCATTGCAACACATTGTTTCAACAACACAAACGGTGGGTGTACACATGGACTTCACCAGATGGAACACACAAGAATCAGATTAACTAAATCTGTGGCATGAGGCCATGGAGAAGCTTAATTCATTCAGCCAAAACCAGGCCAGGAGCTGATTGTGGAACAGACCATCAACTGCTCACATGCAAGCTTAACTTGAAGTTAAAGATGATTAAAATAAGTCCATGAGAGCCAATATATGACCTAGAATATATCCCTCTTGAATTTAGAGACCATCTAAATAATAGATTTGATGCATTGAACACTAACGACCAAAAACCAGAAGAATTGTGGGATGACATCAAGAGCATCATTCATGAAGAAAGCAAGAGGTCACTAAAAAGACAGCAAAAGAAGAGAAGACCAAAATGGATGATAGAAGAGACTCTGAAACTTGCCCTTGAGCAGAAAGTAGCTAAAGCAAATGGAAGAAATGACAAGAAAAAGGAATTGAACCAAAGATTTCAAAGAGCAGTTTGAGAAGACAAAGACAATTACTATAATAAAATGTGCAAA
>NW_006931806.1:3017-4059 GCF_000298275.1 Orycteropus afer afer
GAGATGCTCCTTGGAAACAAGAATGGCCAGACTTTGTCTCACCTACTTTGGTCATGTTGTCAGAGGGGACCATTCCCTGGAGAAGGATGTCATGCTTGATAAGGTGGAGGGTCGATGAAAGAGGGGAAGGCCTTCAGTGAGATGGATTGGCATGGGCTCGACATGTCAATGTGGCTGCGACAATGGGCTCAAGTATAGCAAGGATCATGGAGCTGGCAGGTGATTGGGCAGTGTTTCATTCTGCTGTGCATGGGATCGTTAGGAGTCAGAAACAACTCCACGGCACCTAACAACAACAACATGGGCGTTGATTGTGGACCCAAATAAAATTAAATCCTTGTCAATTTCAATCTTTTCTCCCTGTACCATGAAGTTCCTTATTGGTCCATTTGTGAGGATTTTTGATTTCTTTATGTTGAAGTGTAATCCATATCGAAGGCTGTAGTATTGAATCTTTATCAGTAAATGCATCAACTTCACTTTGATTTCAACAAGCATGGTTGTATTATCTGCATATCACTGGTTGTTAAGGAGTCTTCCTCCAATCCTGATGCCACATTCTTTTTCATATAATCTAGCTTCTTGGATTATTTGCTCAGCATACAGATTGAATAAGTATGGTGAAAGGATACAATTGTTATGTATATCATTCCTGATTTCAATCCATGCAGTATTTCGTTGTCCTGTTCAAAAGACTATGCCTAGGTCTATTTATTGGTTTCTCACAAGCACAATCAAGTGTTCTGGAATTCCTGTTCTTTGCATAGTTAGTGAAACACAGGTAAACATCTTTCTGGTATTCTCTGCTTCCAGCCAAGATCAGACATCAGCAGTGATATATCGGTTCCATGTCCTCTTCTGAATCTGATGTGAATTTCTGGTAGTTCTCTGTCAATGTACTACTGCAAACATTTTTTTAAATTATTATTTTCAGCAAGTTTTTTTCACTTTTTTAAAATTTATTGTGATTTGGGTGAAGATTTACAGAGCAAATTCACTTTCCATACAGCAGTTCACATATACTTTGTCTCATGTCATTGAC
>NW_006931807.1:0-727 GCF_000298275.1 Orycteropus afer afer
TCTTCCCTGTGTCCATCCCTCCATGCACTCCTGCCCCCTGAGCTGTCTCCCTGTGTATTAACAGCCCTTCTTTCTCCCATGATTGTTCTCTCCAAGGAGTGTATCTAGCTCAGGTAAATGTTCAACTCATATGCCTGTATTTTGTTTGGCAGGAAGCCACAGGTGTGGATTCACTTCTAGACCTGAAGGGCAGCGTGGGGCCATAGTCTCAGTGGTTCCAACAGGCTCTATCAGACCAGCAAACCTGGTTTTCCCCCCACTTTTTTTTTTTTTCCCAAATGATTTTGAGTTTTGTTCCACATTGTTCTCCCACTCTATCCATGATCTCCTACATAGATACCCCTCTGAGTGGTTGGCAATGGTAGCCGGGCACCATCTAGTTCTTCTGGTCTCATAGTTATATAGGCTGAGGACCGCATGGTGTACCAGTCGCCAGGACTAATTCTTTCCATGAATCTTTGGTTTTCTTTGTTCTTCTTTGCTCTGGACGAGGAGAGACCCATTGTTGCATCTAGATGGCTGTTTGCAAGCTTTTAAGATCCCAGCCACTACTCACCAAAGTAGGAGATGGAACAATGTTTTGTGTAGTATGTTATGCCAATTGAACTTGATGTCCCCTGTGACTATGGTCATGAGCCCACAGGTTCAACTACTTGGTCCCTCTGGGTAGCTGGCTGTGACCAAGAAGTGACTACAACCTTGCCCCTTGTCAGCTCTACTATACACC
>NW_006931807.1:3149-3749 GCF_000298275.1 Orycteropus afer afer
AACCCCACTTGGTCATAATGAATGATTTTCTTGATATGTTGTTAGAGTCTATTTGCTAGGATTTTGTTGAAGGGTTTTGCATCTATATTCATGAGGGAAATTGGTCTGTAGTTTTCCTTTTGAGTGATGTCTTTGCCTGGTTTTGGTATTGAGGTTATGCTTGCTCCATAAAATGAGTTAGGGAGGATTCCATCCATCCTTTTCTATGTTTTGGAATAGTTTGAGTAGGATTGGTGTCAGTTCTTCTCTAAATGATTGGTGGAATTCTCTGGTGAAACCGTCTGGGCCAGGACTTTTGTTTGTTGGTAATTTTTTGATGACCTGTTCAATTTCTCCCTTTGTAAAAGATTTGTTCAACTTTTCCACATCAGCCTGTGTTAGTTTAGGTAAGTGGTGTGCTTCTAGAAATCTGTCCATTTCTTCCAGAGTTTCAAATTTATTGGAGTACAGTTCTTTATAGTATCCTCATATTATCCTTTTTATTTCAGTTGGTTCAGTTGTGAAGTCACCTGTTTCATTTGTTATTCGTGTTATTTGTATTCTCTCCCTCTTTTCCTTTGTTAAATTTGCTAGTGGTTTGTCAATTTTATTGATCTTTTC
>NW_006931808.1:0-1440 GCF_000298275.1 Orycteropus afer afer
TTCTCAAAAGGAGAGTAGTTGTCTGCAGAGGATGGCAGGGCTTTGCTCCAAAACCCTAAGGATCTATATTGAGATTCACCAGTAGGAACCTGCCAAAGGCTCCAAACAGCATCTCTATCTACTACAGACACTTCAAGCACCATTGGATCAGCTGGATCATATGGCCCAAGTGGCAGAGAAGCCTGC
This sequence comes from Orycteropus afer afer, assembly GCF_000298275.1. Lineage (NCBI taxonomy): Eukaryota > Metazoa > Chordata > Mammalia > Tubulidentata > Orycteropodidae > Orycteropus > Orycteropus afer. Next base: position 187 of record NW_006931808.1, read on the forward strand.
ATGGGAGCCTGAACCTGTTGCAAAGCCTTCTGTTCTTCTGGGCCCCACTCAAAACTAGCAGCTTTCCGAGTCACTTGACAAATAGGCCACAGTAACACACCCAAATGAGGGATATGTTGCCTCCAAAATCCAAATAGGCCCACCAGAAGTTGTGCCTCCTCTTTAGTTGTGGAGGAAGCCAGACACAATAACTTATCTTTCACTTTAGTAGGAATATCTCGACATGCTCCAAACCATTGGACTCCTAGAAATTTTACTGAGGTGCAAGGTGCCTGAATTTTTGTTGGGTTAATGTATCAACCTCTAGCATGCATGTGTCTCACCAATAAATCTAGAGTCATTGATAATTCTTCCTTACTAGGTCTTATCAGCATAATGTCATCAATGCAATGGACCAGTGTGATGTCTTGTGGAAGGGAAAGGCAATCAAGATCCCTACGAACTAAGTTAAGACATAGTGCCGGAAAGTTGGTATACCCCTGAGGAAGCACTTTGAAAGTATACTGTTGGCCTTGCCAGCTGAAGGCAAACTGCTTCTGATGGTCCTTTGAAATTGGCCAGTTCATTAGCTGCATACCAAGTACCAGGAGATGTACTAATTTGCTCAAGCAATGAAACCACATCAGGAACAGCAGCTGCAATTGGAGTTGCCACCTGATTAAGTTTATGATAATCTACTGTCATTCTCCAAGATCCATCTGTTTTTCGCACAGGCTAAATAGGTGAATTAAATTAGAATGTGGTGGGAATCACCACCCCTGCATACTTCAAGTCCTTGATGGTTGCAGTAATCTCTGTAAACCTTCCAGGGATGTGGTATTGCTTTTGATTTACTATTTTTGTAGGTAGAGGCAGTTTTAATGGCTTCCACTTGGCTTTTCCTACCATAAAAGCCCTTATTCCACATGTCAGGGACCCAATGTGGGAATTCTGCCAATTTCTCAGTATACCTATTCCAATTATGCATTCTGGAACTGGGAAGACCACTATCGGATGGGTTCTGTGACCCACTGGTTCCACTGTGAGAGGCAATTTAGCTAAGACTCCATCAATAACTTGATCTCTATATGCCCACACTCTAGGTACCAAATGTGTTAGACTGAGTTCTCTAGAGAAACAAAACCAGTAAAGCTTACATATATATATGGAGAAAGAGAAATTTATCTTAGGAAAATTGCTCACACACTTATAGAAGCCAACAAGTCCAAAGTTCTTGGATCAAACTTCAAGATGGAAGCTTTTCCCAACTCACGC
>NW_006931808.1:4230-4791 GCF_000298275.1 Orycteropus afer afer
CCTCTTCAACAAAGAAAAGGGAAACCAATTAACACAAACACAGAAGATAATCCTGGACCCCTGAGCCTTGAAGGGAAGGATATAGAAGTGGACTATAAATCCCAACTAGAGAAGAAGAATTTCTGTGAAAATACTAAAAAAATGAGACATAAGGAGCTGCAGTCTGGCAGTGATCCTGAGAGATCCTTATGGCACAGACAGCTTAGAGATTCTCGAGTGGGGATAGGACTTAAGAAATAACCAAAAAATCAGCCCTGCTAGCCAGGGACTGCACAGAGGATTGTGCACGGTGTCTGGGGAATAAACGGAGAAGGCGAAGAAAAAGGCGGGCTGAGCTGTGGACTTTTGCTGGTCCAGAGGGCACCAACATTTTAAAGATTTAAAAGTGGCTTGACTATTTTGGATATTTAAAGAGACAGCACTCTCTCAGATTCCTGGGTCTTAAGAACAAGTTCTGCTTTCCAGCAACCCCAAGGACACTCCAGACCTCGCAAGATTGAAAAGGTACAACATTCCTTTTGTTACTCTTAAACCCCACAACTGCTTGGTGAATGGAGGTGC
>NW_006931809.1:0-623 GCF_000298275.1 Orycteropus afer afer
CAGCCCTGCTAGCCAGGGACTGCACACAGGACTGCTCTGGTAGCTGGGGAATAAACAGAGAAGGTGAAGAGAAATGAGGGCTGAGCTGTGGACTTTTGCCGGTCCGGAGGATGCCGCCATTTTGAATGTTTAAAAGCAGTTTGACTGTTTTGGATATTTAAAGAGACAGTGCTCTCACAGATTCCTAGGGCTTAAGAACACGTTCTGTTCTTCCAAGGGCACTCTGGACCTGCAAGACTGACAAGGTGCAACATTCCTCTTGTTATTCTTATACCCTACACCAGCTTGGTGAACAGAGGTGTAGCCAGCCCCCATTCCCACCCACCGTCTGGGCCCACAGGAACTCCATCACAGTGTGTGTGCTTACATGAAGCCTGGGTGCCCTGCCCTGTCCCCCAGCGATTTTTAGTTTCTCTTTTCTTATTTTTATTTTTATTATTTTCATGTTCTTTTTTCTGGTGATTAGTTTGCTTATATTTGTCTGTTTTAAAACAACAATTATTGTTAATACTTTTGTCCTTTTTACTATTATTCTTTATCTTCCCCTCCCAGATCCTAGTTTTCAGCAATTTTTCTTTTCCCTGTTCCTGGTTCAAAAAAAATTTTTTAACTTTTTTTTTTTT
>NW_006931809.1:1207-1685 GCF_000298275.1 Orycteropus afer afer
TTCACAAACAGTCAACAGAAATCTAAATACAACATCATGATGCCTCAGAGACAACAAATCATCACAGTCCACACAAAGAAGAAGGATAAAGTGGTAGAAAAAAGGGAGCAGGATATAGACCAAGAATACATCCCTGAGGAAGAAGCAGCATTAGAATTCTCTGATAAGGAATTCAAAAAAATTATATTTAGGTATCTTGAAAGGATTGAGAGACAGACCAAAAAAAACACAGAAAAAACCTTTCAAGAATTTTGGAAGAAAATTTAAGAACAAAATGATAAAATAAATGAAAAATTAGAAATGATTCTAAATCAACAGATAGAAATCCAGAAGATTAATACTAAAATGTCTGAAATAGATATCACATTGAAAGGGCAAAGGAGTAGAATTGATGCAATGCAAGACAGAATTAATGAAATTGAAGACAAATACCTGAATACTTTTTTGGAAAGGGATCAATCAGGAAAAAAAAAAAAAA
>NW_006931809.1:2500-4036 GCF_000298275.1 Orycteropus afer afer
GCTTACAAGATTGTAAACAGGGAACCAGAGACATCAATTGGCAAGTGAGGACAACTACAAACAAAAAGAGGGAAAAGACTGTGTAGTTACAGTACTTCTAAATGGTGACGAAGTTAAGGGAGTTGCAAGATAGAATGGACTGTTCTAAATTCAGGGAGAAAACTATAAATCATAGGGTAACCTCAAAGAAAAATGATAAACCTTCCCATCACAATAAAAAAAGAGGACAAGCACAAATATACAGCATACACTAAAACAACAGCAACAAAAGAAATGATAACAGGATTCATAAAAATAATGAGCTCAGCACAGAAAATAATATGGAACAAAGAAACCAGGGACACCATGAAAAAACACATAATAAAATGACAGCAACAAATTCAAACTTAGCAATAATTACCTTGTGTGTTAATAGATTAAATGCACCACTCAAGAGACAGAGGGTTGCAGATTGGATAAGAAAACAAAACCCATCAATATGTTGCCTACAAGAGACACACCTTAGAGACAAAGACAAAAATAGACTAAAAATGAAAGGTTAGAAAAAGATATATCAAGCAAATGGCAACTGTAAGAAAGCAGGAATGGGAATATTAATTTCTGATCAAATTGACTCAAGACAAAAACCACCTTACAAGACAAGGAAGGACATTATATAATGATTAAAGGATCAAATGACCATGAAGATATAACCATAATAAATATCTGTGGACCCAAAGAAAGAGCCCCAAAATACATAAATTGACTTTAATAGTTGAAAAGCCAAACTGATGACTCCACAGTCATAGTGGGAGACTATAATACACCACTTTCTTTGAAAGATAGAACAACTGGAAAGAAACTCAACAAAGATGTAGAAGACCTAAACAATAAAATCCACCAACTTGGCCTTATAGATATCTACAGAGCACTTCACCCAACAGCAGCACAATAGACATTCTTCTCCAGTGTACATGGAACATTTTCCATAATAGACCATATGCTAGGCCACAAAGCAAACCTTAATAAATTTAAAAACATTGAAATACTGCAAAGCATCTTCTCAAATCATAATGTTTTCAAATTAGAAATCAACAATAGGAAGAACAACAGGAAAAGAGTAAACACATGGAAACTGAACAACATCCTTCTTAAGAAAGACTGGGTAAGAAAGGAAATCAAAATTGAAATTCAAACATTCCATGAATCAAACAAGAATAAAAACACAACATGCCAATATCTTTGGGACACAGCAAAGGCAGTGATCAGAGGTCAATGTATAGCAATACATGCACACATCAAAAAAGAAGAGCCAAAATCAAACTTTAAACGAACATCTCCAACAATTAGAGAAAGAACAGCAAGAAAAGCCTAAAGTCACCAGAAGAAAGGAAATAATCAAGACTCAAGAAGAAATGAATGAAACAGAAAATAGAAGGGCTATAGAAAAAATCAACAAGACCAGAAGTTGGTTTTTTGAAAAGATCAATAAAACTGGCAAACCACTGGCAAATTTAACGAAGGAAAAGAGGGAGAGAATACAAATAACATGAATAA
>NW_006931810.1:0-797 GCF_000298275.1 Orycteropus afer afer
TAAAACACAATGCCAGAGCCTGAGCAGGTCAAGTTAGACATACATTCAGGGAGTGGTCTGGTATGGGGTGTCAGAACCTAAGTGAGGTTAGAAAGTTGTCTACATTTGGGTGACAGACTAACATGCTGAGTTAGAATACCAGCAGAGCAAGGGAGGCATCCATGTGGGGGTAAAACCTAGTATGGGGTGTAACAGCCTAGGGAGAATGGGAAGTGTGTTCTTAGGATTTTAGAGCCAAACAGGATGAGAAAGGCTTAAACGCAGATGAGGCAGCAACCTAGGGTGGGGAGTTTGAGCCTGAGTAGAGTGAGGAGGAAGGACAAAGGTACTGCCTGATGTGGGGTAGCAGAGCCCAATTAGAATAAGAAAAGGACTGATGGGGAAAGAGGGACAGCCTGGCCTTGAAGGTGGGACAGAGGTCACAGTCTGAGCTAGCAGGGTAAGGATGGCATCCCTGCAGAGAAGTGGCCTGGCATGGGATGTTAGAACACATATGGAGTGAAGAGGGCATCCACACAGTAGGGGTGGTGTGGGTAGGAGTAGTGTGTGACATTAAAAACTGAGTGAAGTGAAATGGGCATACCCACAAAAAGTGTACATACATGAAGTGTCAAAGACTAAGTAAGATAAGGAAGACATTCATACAGAAGCTTGTTCTGGCAACAAGTGTTGAAACTAAAGTAGGTTAAGAGTGTATACCCACTATTAGAGAGATGCAAATCAAAACAACAATGAGATACCATCTTGCTCCAGCACCAGTAGCAAAGTTCAACAAGACAGAAAATAACAAATGCTGG
>NW_006931810.1:3467-4357 GCF_000298275.1 Orycteropus afer afer
ATTTTGGATATTTAAAGTGACAGCGTTCTCCCAGATTCCAGAAACTTAAGAACAGGCTCCACTTGCCAGTAACCCTAAGGACATTCCGGACCTGGACACTGAAAAGGTGCAACATTCCCCTTGATACTCTTATATCCCACACCCTCTTGGTGAATGAAGGTGTGGCCATCCCTCACTCCCACACAATTTCTAGGGCGGCAGGAATTCCATCCCAGTCTGGGTGCTCAGACAGAGCCTTGGTGTCCTGCCCCACCCTGCCCCCATGTTTTTTTTCTTTTATCTGTTTTTTTAGTTTGTTTGTTTTTGTCTGTTTTGAAACTATTATTATTACCACTTTTGTCCTTTTGACCATTATTCTTTATTGTTCCCCTCCCAGGTCCTAATTGTCAGCTTTTTTTCTTTTCCTTGTTCCTGGTTGCATTTTTTTTCCCCTCTTTCTCAGGGTTAATGCCATTCCTTGTTTTTCTTTTTGCATTTCTCCCATTTTTTTTCTTCATTATTCTCTTTCTCTACCTTTTTTTACTTATTGTCCTCTCCCAAGATATTTCAAGTTTTTTTCTTCTTTTCCTTCTTTTTCCCTTTTTTTTCTTTTTTGAGTTACTGTTCCAGTGTGATTACACAGTACATTTTTTGTTCATTTGCTTTTACTTTTTTGATGGTTATTCAATTGTTATTTTTGTCTAACTGAGTGGAAGACAGCAACAGTCCCCATACGACACAACTACACCCACACCTACTGCAGCTTCACTTACTGAGTGAGAGCCACCATCTTCTTCTCCACCAATGGGCCAATGATAAACAACCACCAAGAAGAGACTGACTCACCCTTGGATGCTCTTCACAAACAGTTAAAAGAGATCTAAATACAATAACAGCATGATGTATCAGAG
>NW_006931811.1:0-1210 GCF_000298275.1 Orycteropus afer afer
GGTTCAAACCCACCAGCCACTCCTCAGAAGGAAGGTTGGGCAATCTACTTCCATAGTGATACCACCTCAGAAACCCAAGGAGGGGTTGCTATGAGTTGGGTCCAACTCAACGGCACATAACAACAACAACAACAATGCCTAGGATATCAATCTTTATGTGTTCCATTTCATTTTTGACAATTTCCAATTTTCTTCAATTCATCCTTTGTACATTCCTTGTTCCAATTATTAATGGATATTTGCAGCTGTTTCTCCTTAATTTGAGACATGCCACATCAGCAAATGGAGGTCCAAAAAGTTTTACTTCATCCATAAGGTAGGCTCTACTCTGATGAGGCAGCTCTTTCTCAGTTGTATTTTGAGTGCCTTCAGACCTGAGGGGCTCATCTTCCTGCACTGTATTGGACAATGTTTCAGGGCTATTTATAAAGTTGTCTAGTAATGTATCAGTGTTTCTCTGCTATTCATAAGCTTTTCCCTGGCCAATTCTTTGAGATCCACTTCTTTGAGAAGTGGATGGCCTCTTCCTTCTTCCAAGTCTGTCTCAGTCTGGAAGCTCTGCTGAAATCTGTCCACCATGAGCAACCTTGCTGGCATGGGAAACACTGGTAGTACAGCCTCCAGCCTCACAGCAACACTCAAGCCACCACAGTATGACAAACTGACAGACAAATTCGTCTCCCTTAGCTGTTCCAAACCACTCTCCCACTTCCTGGCCTTCCCCCTACCTGTTCCAGCCATCAGCCTTGGCTTCTCGCTTCCTGCCTGGGTGAGGGCCCTTCCTCCCCTTACCTGGATCCATTGGCCCTGGCTGGTCCCTGCTTCCTGCCTTGGGTGGGGATACTCCTTCCCCATACCTGGATCCAGCCATCAGCCCTGGCTTCCCCTGACTTCCTGCTGTGGGTGGGGGCTCTCCCTCCCCTTACCTGGATCCAGCCATCAGCCCTGGCTTCTTCCCACTTCCTCCCTTGGGTGTGGGCTCTCCCTTCCCTTAGCTGGGTAGGTACTTCAAATCTACCAGCTGCTCCACGGAAGATGAGGCAGTCTGCTTCCATAAAGATTTACAACCTTGGAAACTCAGAGGGGATTGAAATGATTTGGAATCAACTGGATGGCAGTGAATTTGTTTGGTTTGAGTGCTACTACAAAGGAGCTCTGGTAGCATAGTGCCTAAGGCACTTGACTGCTAACCAGAGAGCTGGCAGTTCAA
>NW_006931811.1:2530-3875 GCF_000298275.1 Orycteropus afer afer
TGTGATTGACTTATTTCACTCAGCATAACGTCCTCCAACTTCATCCATGTTATGTGGTGTCTTGCAGATTCTCCATTATTATTTAGCATTGCATGGTATTCCATTGTGTGTATGTACCACAGTTTGGTTATCCACTCCTCAGTTGATGGACACCTAGGTAGTTTCCAACTTTTTGCTATCATAAATAGTGCTGCAATGAACATGGGTGTGCATATGTCTGTTCTTGTCATGGCTTTCACTTCTTTAGTATATATACCTAGTAATGGAATGGCTGGATCAAATGGTATTTCTATTTCCAACTTTTTAAGGAATCACCAAACTGATTTCCACAGTGGTTGTACCATTTTATAGTCCCACCAGCAGTGTATGAGAGTCCCAATTTCTCTACATCCTCATCAGCATTTGTTATTTTCTGTTTTGTTGAACTTTGCTGTTAGTGCTGGGGCAAGATGGTATCTCATTGTTGTTTTGATTTGCATCTCTCCAATGGCTAATGATCATGGGCATTTCTTCATACGTTTGTTGGCTGCCTGGATATCCTCCTTGGTGTAGTGTCTATTCATGTCATCTGCCCATTTTTTAATTGGATTACTTGTCTTTTTGTTATCGAGTTGTTGGAGTTTTCTATAAATTGTAGAGATAAGTGCCTTGTCAGATATGTCATTGATGAATATGTTTTCCCAATCTGTAGGTTCTCTTTTGACTCTTTTGGAGAAGGCTTTAGAAGCACATAAAAATTTAATTTTTAGAAGGTCCCATTCATCTAGTTTCTCTTATGCTGTTTGTATATTTTGGGTTATGCTTGATAGTCTATTTATGCCATATATTAGGGCCCCTAAATTTGTCCCTAGTTTTTCCTGGAGGCACCGTATAGTTTTAGGTTTCACATTTAAATCTTTGATCCATGTGAAATTAGTTTTTGTGTATGGTGTGAGGTACAGATCTTGTTTCATTTTTTCGCAAGTGGATATCCAGTTTTGCAAGCACCATTTATTAAAAAACATTCTCTTCCCTAATTAATGGATTTAGGACCTTTGTCAAGGATCAGCTGACCATAGGTTGATGGATCTATTTCTGGGTACTCAATTCTATTCCATTGGTCTATGTGTCTGTCATTGTACCAATACCAGGCAGTTTTGACTACTGTGGCTGTATAGTAGGCTTTGAGATCTGGTAGTGTGAGACCTCCTACTTTGTTCTTCTTTTTCAATAGTGCTTTGCTTTGCTTATCCGGGGTTTCTTTCCTTTCCATATAAAGTTAGTGATTGGCTTTTCCATATCCTTAAAAAAATGTTGATGAAATCTGGATTGGGATTGCATTGAATGTATAGATTGCTTTGGGTAG
>NW_006931812.1:0-1176 GCF_000298275.1 Orycteropus afer afer
CACACACACACACATATACATATATACACACACACACATATATGAGCATATATATATATATATACACATATACATATATACACACACACACATATATGAGCTCTGGTGGTGCAGGGGGTAAGGCATTTGGCAGTTTAACTAGAAGATTGCTGGTTCAAACCCATCAGCTGCTCTGCATGAAGAAGATGAAGCAATCTACTTCTGTAAAGATTTACAGTCTTTGAAACCCTATGTGGGTTGCTAAGAGTTGAAATCAACTTGATGGCAGTGGAATATATATGTATTTATCTGGTTTTGTTTTTCTAGAGAGGCCAGCCTAAGACACTAACCCTTTGCAAATATCACTCAACTTTAATGACTGTAGCTTTAAAACAAATATTGAAGCTTGGTAGACTGATTTCTCCCATCTTTATTTTCAAAATTGTTTTAACTACTGTGTCTCCATTACCTTCCTATCTACTTTTAAAAATAACCTTTCTTGGATTTTTATAGGAATTACATTAAACCTGTATATAAATTTGGAGAGAATTGACATCTTTATTAGGTTGAGTCTTCCAATCCTTGAATATTGTATGTATCACTATTTATTTAGATATTTTAAAAAAATCATTAGAATTTTGTAGTTTTAGCATACAAGTTTTACACAAGTTTTGTTAAATTTATACCTAAATATCTCATTTTTGAATGATTATAAATGGTATTATATTTTTTATATTAGTGTCTACATGTTCATTGCTGGTATATTGAAATATAATTAATTTGTGTTTATTTATCTTGTATCCTGTGATCTTGCTGAATTAATGTATTAGTTCAAGGAGGTTTTTACTGTTTTGTAAATTCCTTGGGATTTTATATGCAGACAAGTATGTCACCTGCAAATGGGAATGATTTAATTTCTTCCTTTCCTATCTATATGCCAATAATGTCCTTTTGTTACCTAATTTCACAGCCTAGGACTCCCAGCATTATGCTGAGTAAGTAGTGGTAAGGGCACACTAAAAAAAATAATAATAATTGTTGTTGAGTCAATTCTGATTCATAGAAATCACATAGGACAGAGCAGAACTTCCCGACAGGATTTCCAAGGCTGTAAATCTTTACAGAAGCAGACTACTACATCTTTCTCCCACAAAATAGCTGGTGGATTTAAACTATTGAACTTGGTTAGCAGCCAAG
>NW_006931812.1:3636-4145 GCF_000298275.1 Orycteropus afer afer
GGTTTGAACCACCAGCCTTCTGGTTAGCAGTCAAGTGCTTTAGCCACTATGCTACCAGAGCTCCAGCTTATAGCAATGCTAAAACCCCATAGAACTGCCCCATAGGGTTTCCAAGCTGTAATCTTTAAGGAAACAGACTGCCATATCTTTCTCCTGTGAAGAAGTTGGTGGATTCCAACCACCAACCTTTTCAGTTGGTAGCAGAGTGCTGAACCACTCCATCACTAGGGCTCCTTAGATTTGGTACAGGATGTTTATATCTTATTAGTACATTTCCATATAGAGGGCTGAAAACCCTGAGGTGACATAAGCCTGTTACATTATAATCCTATGATCCCAGTCACCCGTCTTGCTAATTCAATGGTGCCTTTAGTGCAGTCTTCTCTCAATACTAATAGCACAGGCATTTTTCTTCCATTAGAAAGGCACAGGGGTTCACAAATGTGTGCAATGCACAGAGATAAACCTGTGCCTAGCCACTCCTCTGAAGGAAGGTTGGGCAATCCTAC
>NW_006931813.1:0-2408 GCF_000298275.1 Orycteropus afer afer
TTATCTTCTGTGTCTGTGTTAATTGGTTTCCCTTTTCTTTGTTGAAGAGGGTCTGTGCAATCCTTCTGCCTAGTCTGCCATCTTGCCCCGCCTCCTTGAATCACTTTTAAGTCCCATTCTCTTTAGTATTATGAGTTATGAATTTGACTTTGTGATAAATTTATTAATGATTTAACTAGAGTTAATGGGATAAAATGTTAAAAATAATATTTCATTGAATATGAATTTTTATCTTAAAAAAGGAGAAAGAATTTTATTCTGAAAAGTAATTTCTATTGCTTTTTGAGCATGGACAAACTTACAGAGATGATGAAACTAGGGGGTGCAGAAATTCTGTTGGTATAATTAATACAAAATTTTAGTCAAAAGCTTTAGAAAGGTTATTCAGTTTTCCCATTTCAAGTGCTGAAAGAGAAATACTGTCTGAAGAGAAATACTGTTAATTTATATGTAATCTTTATGTAAATAGTGATACATTTTTAAGTGATGTGCTTATCATAAATTTCTAAGCTAAACTAATTCTTATTAATAAAGCTTTTATTATTTTTAAATGTAAATTCCACTATATGCAAATAAGTAGCCAGGAGCATTTCCTTGCAATAAAATGCTCCCATATTGTTTTGCTGATGCAGAGAGCAGGAAAGGAAGTGTAATATTTTTATTAGGAAGTATAATACTAAAAAATGTAATGCTTTATAACTTGGCTTGACTTAAGAGTATTGTTATAACAACTATAGTTTAAACTTTCTCCCATTCTTTATTGTGTCTTTTGTTTTGTTAATAAACTTTTTATATTTGAATAATTTTAGGTTTACAAACAGTGCATTTTAAAGTTTATTTATTTATTTATTATAATTTGGGTGAAAGTTTACAGAGTAAATTCACTTTCCATACAGCAGCTCACATACACTTTGTATCATGACATTGACTACAATTTACCACAATTCAATAGCTCCCCTCCCACTTCCTCCCCATAGTTACCTCTTCCCTGTGTCCATCCCTCCATGCACTCCTGCTTCCTGAGCTGTCTCCCTGTGCATACACAGCCCTTCTTTCTCCCATGATTATTCTCTCCAAGGAGAGTATCTGCCTAGTGTGAATGTTCAACTCATATGTCTGTCTTTTGTTTGGCTGGAGGCCACAGGAGTGGGTTCAATGCGAGACCTGAAGGGCAGCTAGGGGCCATGTTCTCAGTGGTTCCATCAGGCTCTATCAGACCAGCAAACCTGGTCCCTTTTTTGTTTTGTTTTGTCCAAATGATTTTGAGTTTTGTTCCACATTGTTCTCCCACTCTATCCAGAATCTCCTACATAGATCCCCCTCTGAGTGGTTGACAATGGCAGCCAGGTACCATCTAGTTCTTCTGGTCTTATAGTTGTATGGGCTGAGGATTGCATGGTGTACCAGTCGTTTGGACTAACTGTTTTCATGAATTTTTGGTTTTCTTCATTGTTCTTTGCTCTGGATTAGGAGAGACCCATCGTTTCATCTAGATGGCAGCTTGCGAGCTTTTAAGATCCCAGTCGCCACTCGTCAAAGTAGGATGTAGAACAATGTTTTGTGTAGTATGTTATGCCAATTGAGATTGATGTCCCCTGCAACTATGGTCCTAAGCACATAGGTCCAGCTACTTGCTCCTTCTGGGTAGCTGGCTGTGGCCAATAAGTGACTACAACCTTGTTCCTTGTCAGGTCTACTATATATACTATATACCTGGAAATTCCTTTTTTTTTTTTTTTTTTGTGATTTGGGTGAAAATTTACAGAGCAAATATACTTTCCATACAGCAGATCACATACACTTTCTGCCAAACCAATACATGTTCTTGGGTGCACTCTCCACTTAATATAGATACCTAGTATTTCAGCCTGTCCAGCCATCTATCCACCCATTTACCCGTGTTTGCCTTCACTAAGCATGCTGTACTATATGTGCAAAAGGGTTCATCTTTGTTGTCTGTACTTCCCACATACCTCTCTATGTCTTTCTTTCCTCAATGCCACTATATTAATCATTCACATTTGGTACATTGCCCTTTTCTTCACCCAAATCAAAATTTATCTCTATCTAACAGTATTCCCTACCCTCCTGTCCCACCCCTGGTAACCAACAAAGAAAATAACCTTGCATCGATAAGCATTTCGTTGACTATTAAAATAACAGACTAATACAATATTTGTCCTTTGGTGATTGACTTATTTCACTCAGCATAGTGTCCTCCAAGTTCATCCACATTACGCAGTGATTTGCAGATTCTACATTATTCTTTAGGATTGCATAGTATTCCGTTGTGTGTATGTACCATAGCTTGGATATCCATTCCTCAGTTGATGGACACCTAGGTGGTTTCCATCTTTTGGCTATTGTAAATAGTGCTGCAGTGAACATGGGTGTGCGTATGTCTGTTC
>NW_006931813.1:3289-3869 GCF_000298275.1 Orycteropus afer afer
TCCTTTGTCAAAAATCAGCTGACCATAGGTCAATGGATCTATTTTTGGGTTCTCAATTCCATTCCATTGGTCTCTGTATCTGTCATTAAACCAATACCAGGCAGTTTTGACTACTGGGTCTGTATAGTAGGTTTTGAGATCTGGCAGTGTGAGACCTCTCAGTTTGTTCTTCTTCTTCAATAGTTCTTTGCTTATCCGAGTTCGCTTTCCTTTCCATATAAAGTTAGTGATTGGTTTTTCCATATCCTTAAAAAATGTTGATGGGATCTGGATTGGGATTGCATTGCATGTATAGATTGCTTTGGGTAGAATTGACAATTTTCTCTTATGGTTTCTTGAAGTAGTTTTTTATAGTTTTCTTTGTACAAGTCTTTTGTGTCCGTGGCAAGATTTATTCCCAAGTATTTTATTTTTTTGGTAGCTATTGTAAATGATATTGAATTCCTTATTCCTTCTTCAGCAATCTCTTTGCTGGTATAGAGGAATGCAACTGATTTTTGGATGTTGATCTTATATCCTGCCACCATGCTAAATCTCCCAATTAGTTCCAGTAGATTTTTGACTGAGTCTCTTGGGTTTT
>NW_006931814.1:0-805 GCF_000298275.1 Orycteropus afer afer
TTTACATTGAAAAATATTAGCATTACTTACCATAGGTTCAAAATGGTTATTTATTTACAGAATACTATCACAACTTTGATTGGCTTTAATACCAGATACTGCTCAGGTGTACTTGCTGATGTTACATTTTATAATGTTTTTTTAATACAAAAATAAATGTTTTAGCATTGATCATCTCTAGGGAATCATTTTAATACAAATAATTAAGGGTATCTGAATATAGCATAATGTAGAATGCAGTGGTTTAAAAAAAAATGAAAACTTACACACATTAGAGAAGAAAGACATGATCTAGTCAGAAGACCATAGAGAAGCTAACTTGTCTATCTAGACCTTGTATTTCTCTGTTCAAAAATATAATTAAATTGATATTAAGAAATGTGTCATTAATGGATTAATAAATGTGATAATATTTAAGTTAAATTTTTGTTGGTGGATTAGGGAAATCTAAGGCCTGATAGCATAGTGCCTAAGGTACTTGACTGCTAACCAGAAGGCTGGTGGTTCAAACCCACCAGTCCCTCCTCGGAAGAAAGATGGGGCAATCTACTTCTGTAGTGATACTGCCTCGGCAGTCCAAGGAGGGGCCACTATGAGTCAGTCACTTACTGGTGAAGATCAAAGACTACAGCCATCACTGTGAACTACTAACTAAACTCACTGCCACTGAGTCAAAATGGATTCACTATGTGTTCAGTATGCATTACACCTCAAAATAAGGAAAAAAGAAGTCTTCCAATTAGACAAATAACCAATAGTATGAAACACATAGAAAATACTGAAATTGTAAAAAAAAAAAAAAAAA
>NW_006931814.1:2835-3793 GCF_000298275.1 Orycteropus afer afer
AGTGACTGTGGTCTTAAAAGCTTGCAAGTGGCCATGTAGATGCAGCAATGGGTCTCTCCTCATCCAGAGCAGAGAAGAATGAAAAAAAAAAAAAAATGCATGGAAACAATTAGTCCAAGGGACTGGACTAATTGGATCACCATGTGATCCTCAACCTATATGACTATGAGACCAGAAGAATTGGATGATGCCCAGATACCACAGTCAACCACTAGGAGGGGGATGTATATAGGAGATCCTGGATAGAGTGGGAGAACAATGTTTAACAAAACTCAGAATCATTAAAAAAGGACCAGATTTGCTGGTCTGATAGAGCCTGGTAAAACACCTGAGATTACAGCCCCTCACTGCCCTTCAGGTTTGGAATTGAACCCACTCCTGTCACTTCCAGGCAAAAATAGTCAGGTAGATTGACTGAACATTTATATCATGTAGATACACTCCTTGTAGATCATGGGAGAATAGAAGGTCTGTGTTAGCACAGGGAGACAGCTCAGGGGGCAGAAGTACATGGGAGGGAAGGACACAAGGAAGAGGTAACTATGTGGAGGAAGTGGGAAGAGAGCTGTTGCACTGTGGGAAATTGCTGTCAATGTCATGAGATAAAGCATATGTGAGCTGCTGTATGGAAAATGAAACTTTCACCCAAATCATAATAAAAATTTTTTAAATGTTGAAATAGCAAATGTTTTGTTACATAAATGCACACATACACACACACACACATATATATACTTACAAAAACTGAAATAGTGATACATGCTGCAACATAGAAAAAACTTGAAAGCATTTTATACTAAATAAATGAGTTACAAAAGACAGCATATTGGACGGTTCAATGTATGTAAACTATCTAGATACCCAGAAGGAAATCTATAGAGACAGAAAGTAGATTAGTGATTGCCTAGGATTGGGTCAGGATGATGGAGAATGATGATAATAAATAGGTTTAATTTTA
>NW_006931815.1:0-3875 GCF_000298275.1 Orycteropus afer afer
AGTATAGAACCAGAAATTATTAAACGGTGGTGTGTGGAAGCTGGGATACAAGTGTTTATCTGAAGTTGGATTTCCAAGACATCTAACTGCTGCCCTGAGCCTACGTTTGATTTTGGTGAGAATAGCATACTTCATCTCTGTGAGAGGTAGTAGCAGTCCCCCAAATATTCCATGTATGCCCCCAGATTTCCCAGACTCCTTGCAGGGAAGTTGAAGTCATGAGACTGGTTTTGGCTAACTGACTGTGACCAGAAGTTACATATGTTTAGCCTTTGACCTGTCAGATAGGAGATATGACTTCTTCACTCTATCTCTTCCCTTTCTACACACACCCTAGAAATCATGACATTGTTGTTGTTATGTGCTGTTGAGTCAGACCCAACTCACAGCGACCCCTCCTTGGGTTTCTGAGGCAAGTATCACTACGGAAGTAGATTGCCCAACCTTCCTTCCAAGAGAAATCATGACATAGGGAGCCTGAATCTTTAAGTGATCTTCTGGAGGAAATTTGCACTGGACTTTAAATGAGCAAAGATATGAATTTCTGTTGTGATGAGCCACTGAGATTTTGGGCTTATAATATTTTGTTAACCTGATGGGTAAACTGTGTAACTTGAATACTCTAATATGTGGGAGTTGAAAGCCTAAGAGGGGGTATAATTTGGATTCTTTTAGGTCTCTTTATAGTACCAGGTTTTTAGTCTAGCCCATCTGAAGATGTTCTGATTATTAGAGGTTTGATGAATAAGTTGAATACTTTAGACCAAAATGAAATTTTTGGTTTCTGTATTAGTTTCAGCTATCAGTGTAATCTTATTACCCGGAAGCAGAATTGACTATCAGAAGAGTGAAAAATTTAGTTTTTGAGGATACTATAAAGAGAGGAAATAGATAATTAAACTGAAGTTACATGACAACAATTTCATAGAGTTTCCTTGCGTATAAAAAAGACCAGTCTGTTTTTGTTTTATTGCAAAAAACCTGAGACATTAAACAAACACTCTTCCCTAACATCAATTCTACTTCTTTTGTATTAACAATGATTTGCTTTAGTTGTGTGCCTCTTTCTTCTCAGGGTCTTTGGAAAAGGGCCATGCTTTATCCTGAGGATTCAGGCCAAATGCAACCATTTTGTCTTCACTTTGCCTCTGTTCTGTCTACCACATCCATCTCTTTATTCCCTGCACCCAATGATCTCCATCCCTTATAACCCTGTTTGTTTATTATGTGCTTCCATAACTGAATCAAGCTCCTTGAAAGAAAGTTATTTATTTGGTTGTGTTTTTCGCACCTAGTACAGTGCCAGGCACATGGTAAACACTCAATAAATATTTATTGAGTGAATGGAAAATGGTGGAATCCAGTTACTGACCTTGACCTGACCTTTTTTGTTCTTTTGAAGATAATATACAAAGAGAAAGGAAAATCCCAAAACCTGGTGCCATTTTTTTAGGGCCATTAATTAGTTAATTTATTTAATGACATATAAGCAAAGCAAATCTAATATTTGTCTCCTTCAATGGGAAGAAGATGTTACATTCACATTTAGTGTTAATTTAACCATGATCATATTGAAGCAAGTCTTGGGTAACAAATTTTTAAGAATAACAATAGATGTTTATTTAGAGCTTCTTATGTGCCAGACATTCTTTGTCTCATTTAATCTTCACAATATTATTGTGACATAGTTATCACTATTTTCTCAATTATCTAGATTAGGAAATTGGCATAGAGAGGCCAAGTAACTTGCTCAAGATCACACAAGATACAAGCCTGTGTAGCCAAACTCTGGAATCTGTGCTATTTACATTGGAACAGTCAGTCATGGATGGAAGGAGACCATCTCTCAAACATTCTCAGAATTACAATGATCCTTAATTATTCTCTTTAAGATATTTCTGCCAAGGCACTCTTCTTTCTCTCCTTAGACACTGACAACTTTCTGCCTTTTATAGTAGTCCATCCATCTTCTGACAAAAACTCAGGCTTTTAGAAAGGTTTTTACGCATATTGAGCTAAAACCTTTTCTTCCTGTTAGTTAGTACCTTTGGTGCATGGAACAATTCTAATCCTTCTTCTAATTGACAGTCCTCTGGCACAAGATGTAGCCTATCATGAATTTTCTCTTCTTGAGTCTGCACATCTCTAGTTCCCTGACTGCTGTCTGCTTAGGATATGGCTTTGCTTGAATTGATCATCTTGGCCTTCTCAATAAGTAAGAATGTGTACTCTGTTAAAATAAAAGCAAAGAGATTTTTTAAACATTCAAAACAGTTTGGACTAGGGATACGTCTGATTTCATAAAGTGAAAGCAAATACTCCAAAATGATAGAGCTTCAGAGGCCTTTTCATGAGGTAAAATCAAGAACTAAAGTTTCAATATTTTGAATGGAAATTGAAAGATAAGGAAGCTGGAAGTGGGACAACTCAAAGTAGGGACTTTACAGTGGTTGGTTGGAAACATGGATGTGGGCTATTTGGATTGGTTAGTTTAAGTACATGACTAAGGGTGGTTTGACAGCATGGTAATGAGGCAATAATCTTAAAACATTTCCTGAAGTATGTCAAGGAATTTCTGGTGAAAGGGTCTTGTGTCAAGACCCTCTATGAGGAATATTCTTTCCATATCATTACTTTAACCACAGAGAAAAAGCATCTCACTGAAGATCAAAGACTACAGCCTTCAGAATGGATTACACCTCAACATAAAGAAAACAAAAATCCTAACAACTGGATCAATAAGCAACATCATGATAAATGAAAAAAAGATTGAAGTTGTCAAGGATTTCATTTTATTTGGATACACAATCAATGTCCATGGAAGCAGTAGTCAAGAAACAAATGACATATTGCACTGGGCAAATTTGCAGCAAAAGAATTCTTGAAAGTATTGAAGAGCAAATATATCACTTTGAAGACTAAGGTGCTCCTAACTCTAGCCATGGTATTTTTAGTCACCTCATATGCATATTTTATTGGCAAAATGGGAGTTCTGGTGGCATAGTGCCTAAGGCATTTGACTTGTAACCAGAAGGCTGGTGGTTCAAAACCAGACACTCCTCAGAAGGAATATTGGGCAATCTACTTCTGTAATGATACTGCCTTGGAAACCCAAGGAGGGGTCGCTATGAGTCAGATCTGACTTGATGGCAGTGAGTCTTAGTTTAGATGAGCAATATAATGAGTGATGCAGGAAGCATCAGAAAAAGATGGAAGGAATATACAGAGTCACTCTACAAAAAAAGAGTTGGTCAATGTTCATCCATTTCATTAGGTGGCATAGGATCAAGAGCCAATGGTATTGAAGGAAGAAGTCAAAGCTGCACTGAGGGAATTGGTGAAATGCGGGCTCCAACAATTAATGGAACTTCCATTGAGACATTTCAACAAATGAATGCCATGCTGGAGGCACTTACTCATCTATGCCAAAAATTTGGAAGACAGCTACCTGGCCAACTGACCGGTAGAGATCCATATTTGTACCCATTCCAAAGAAAGGTGATCCAACAGAATGTGGAAATTATCGAACAATATCATTAATATCACACACAAGTAAAACCTTGCTGATAATTCAAAAATGGTTGCAGCAGTATATTGACAGGGAACTTCCAGTAATGCAAGCTGGATTCAGAAGACGTGGAATGCGGGATATCATTGCTAATGTCAGATGAACCTTAGTTGAAAGCAAAGAATACCAGAAAGATGTTTGCTTGTGCTTTATTGACTATACGAAAGCATTGAACTACATGGATCATAACAAATTATGGATAACATTGAGAAGAATGGGAATTCTAGACTACTTAACTGTGCTCATGAGGAACCTGTACATAGACCAGGAGGCTGTTGTTCAAACAGAACAAGGGGATACTGTTGTT
>NW_006931816.1:0-509 GCF_000298275.1 Orycteropus afer afer
AGATTTCCAATGACCCATAGGGTTTCCAAGGCTGTAAATCTTTGTAAAAGCAGACTGCCTTATCTTTCTTCCATGGGGAGGCTGCGGGTTCGAACTTACCTTCTGGTTAATAGCCAAATGCCTTAACCACTACACCACCACAGCTCCTTAAAATATGTGACTAGTAAGAAGCAAAGACTTCTCACCCAGACTCTTCCTAGGTGAACTTTAAAAAAGTTCTCTCCATTCTATCAAAGATCCTCATATTCAGTCATAAACATCTGGCCCTTCCTTTTGCCTCTGTAGATTTGTAAAATCTATTTATAACCAAAATAGCTTCCATAAGTATATCTGCTGAAGGGCTAAACTCTTATGGTCAAATCTGTGAAATTTCTGTGAATCTTACCCTAAAATACTAAAAAATATCTAGTAATCATCATCTTCGGAAGGAAGGTTAGGCAGTCTACTTCTGTAGTGATACCACCTGGGAAACCCAAGGAGGGATCACTATGAGTCAGATCCAACTCGAC
>NW_006931816.1:1859-2514 GCF_000298275.1 Orycteropus afer afer
ACAGAAAATACTCAGGGACTCTGCAAATATCAAGAAGAGAAATTATAGAAATACCTAAGATTTTACATTGGGTCATGCACAGAGAAATTTTAGGGAATAAAGAAAAGTAATTCTACCTTGGTCATAGGAACTTTTAAGTGTGGCAGGACATCCAAGTGGAGGAGTTCTCAAGTCAGTAAGAGACCCAAACTGGCTAGACAAAGACATCCAGAAAAAGTGATAGAAACCACAGTGGATAAAAGCTTCCCAAGGAAGCAAGTGAAAAGTAAATATAAGTTATGGGAAAATATTTTGAGGGATTGTTGTTGTTGTTATGTGCCGTTGAGTAGGACCTGACTCACAGCAACCCCTCCTTGGGTTGCTGAGGCAGTATCACTATGGAAGTAGATCCTTCCTTCCAAGGAGTGGCTGGTGGGTTTGAACCACCAGCCTTCTGGTTAGCACTCAAGTGCCTTAGGCACTAGTCACATTAAAAATACAAAAGGAGAAGAAGCCATAAGAATGAAAGTCATACATTTTCCAAAAAATGGAGATGAAATTTTGGGCGATGACAAGTACTGGGGAACATTTAAGCCCCAGATCTTGGTTTTATCTATCCTAGTTTTATAACATGTGCTCAGCCAGAGATAGAATGGTTACATGGAAAGACAGTGTT
>NW_006931817.1:0-2142 GCF_000298275.1 Orycteropus afer afer
ATTTCTATCTGTAGATTTAGAATAATTTCTAATTTTTCATTTAATTTGTCATTTTGTTCTTGTATTTTCTTCCAAAATTCTTGCAAGGTTTTTCTGTGTTTTCTTTGGTGTGTCTCTCAATCCTTTGAAGATACCTAAAGATAATTCTTTTGAATTCCTTATCAGAGAGTTCCAGTGCTGCTGGATGTGTTCCTCAGGGATGTGTTCTGGGTCTGTATCCTGCTCCCTTGTTTCTACTACTTTATCCTGCTTCTTTGTGTGGGCTGTGATGGTCTTTTTTTTCCGGGGCATCGTGATTTTGTTGTATTTAGATCTCTGTTAACTGTTTGTGAAAAGCAGCCAAGGGTGGTTCAGGCTTTTTTCAGTGGTTTTTTTATCGTTGGCCCGTTGGTGGAGAAGGAGGAAGTGGCTCTCGCTCAGTAAGTGACGTTGCAGGAAGTATGAATGTATTTGTGTCTTATGAGGACTGTTGTTGTCTCCCACTCAGTTAGACACGAACTAGAATTGAATAACCATAAAAAAACTAAAAGCACATGGACGAAAAGCACACCATGTAATCACACAGGAACAGTAACCAAAAAAAAAGAAAAGGGGAAAAAAAAACCAACAAACAAACCTGCAATATCTGGGGTTAGGGCACTAAGAAGAAAAAAAAATAGGGATGGAGAATAATAAATGAAGAAGAAAAATATGAAGATTGCAAAAAGAAAAACAAGAAATGGGGTTAGTCACGAAAAAAAAAAACAAACAAAAAACCCCTTAAATTGTGGGGGTGTGTGTGGCAGAATTTCAACCAGGCACAGGGAAAAGAAAACTGCTGAAAACTAGGACCTGGTAGGCGAAGATTAAGAATAATAATTAAAAAGGCCAAAGGTATTAATAATATTAGTTGGTTTGAAACGGACAAATACAAGCAAACTAATCACCCGGAAAAAGAAAGTGAAAAAGAAAAAAAATTAAAAAGAGAAAAATAAAAATAAAAAATTGGTGGAGGACTGCGTAGGGCACCCAGGCTCCGTCTGAGCACACAGAGTTATGGAGTTCTTGTGGGCCCAGAAAGTAGGTGGGAGTGGGGATGGCCACACCTCCGTTCACCAAGTGGGTGTAGGGTGTTGTAACAAGAAGAATGTCATACCTTTTCAGTCTTGCAGGCCCCGAGTGTCCTTGGGGTTGCTTTCTCTTTACCTTCTCTGTTTGTTCTCCAGCCACCGTGCACAGTCCGTGCAGTCCCTGGCTAGCAGGGTGATTTTTAGGTTAATTTTTAGGTCGTACCACCACTCGGGAATGTCCAAGCTGTTTGTGCCGTCAGGGGCGCTCAGGTCCCTGCCAGACCGCAGCTCCGTATGTCTCCTGTTTTGGTATTTTCACGCAAATTCTCCTGCTAGTTGGGGTTTAGTCTATTTCTGTATCCTTCCCTTCAAGGCTCAGGGGTCCAAGATTATCTTCTGTGTCTGTGTCAGTTTGTTTCCCTTTTCTTTGTTGAAGAGGGTCTGTCCAGTCCTTCTGCCTAGTCTGCCATCTTGTGGGAACTCCATGATTTTGAGTTTTGTTCTACATTGTTCTCCCTCTCTATCAAGGATCTCCTCTATAGATCCCCTTCCAAGTGGATGACAGTGGTAGCTGGGCACCATCTAGTTCTTCTAGTCTCATAGTTGTCTGGCTGCAGATCGGATGGTGTACAAGTCGCTAGGACTAATTGTTTCCATGAATTTTGGTTTTCTTCATTCTTCTTTGCTCTGGACAAGGTGACACCCATAGTTGCATCTAGATCACAGCTTGCTAGCTTTTAAGATCCCAGTCACTACTCGCCAAAGTAGAAGGTAGAACAATATTTTGTATAATGTTATACCAATTGAGCTTGATGTCCCCTGCGACTATGGTCCCAAGCCCGCAGGTTCAACTACTTGGTCCCTTTGGGTAGCTGGCTGTGACCAAGCAGTGACAACAACCTTGCCCCTTGTCAGCTCTATTATACACATGGGAATTCTGATCATTCACATAAACTTGTAGGACCATTGTCTGCCAACCCTATATATGTTCTTGGATACACTCCCCATTTCATAGACACACTTGATTGTTTAGCCTGTCCACCCATCTATCCATCCATATACCCATATTTGCTTTCACTGACAATGCAGTACT
>NW_006931817.1:2947-3767 GCF_000298275.1 Orycteropus afer afer
GTTGGGCAATCCTACTTCCGTAGTGATACTGCCTCGGAAACCCAAGGAGGGGTCGCTGTGAGTCAGGTCTGACTCGACGGCACATAACAACAACATAACAATAGCTCATGATCATGAATATTTCTTCATATGTCTGTTGGCGGCTTGAATATCCTCCTTGGTGAAGTGTCTAGTTTATTTTTTGTTGTTTGTGCATTTTTACTTATGTTTGGTAGTTCATTAATGCTATAAATCAGGGCCTCTGAGTTTGCCCCTATTGTTTTTTTGATGAACTTCATAGTTTTAAATTTCACTTTTAAGTCTTTCATCCATCTGGAGCTACTTCTTGTGTATGGTGTGACATTTGGTTCTTTTTTCATTTTTCTGCAAACGGATATCCAGTTTTGCCAGCATGTTTGTTAAAGAGACTATCTCTTCCCTGTTTAATGGATTTCAGCCCTTTGTCAAAGATCAGCTGACCATAGGTGGATGGATCAATTTTGGGGTTCTCTAATCTGTTCCAGTGGTATATATATTATATATGTCTTTGGTCTTTTGTCACTGTACCAGTACCAGGCTGTTTGGAGTACTGTGGTTGTAAAGTAGGTTTTGAGATCTGGGAGTGTGAGATCTCCTGCTTTGCTGTTCTTTAGTGGTGCTTTGCTTATCTGAGGGCTTTTTCCAGTAGTTCCTAAGGCATTTGACTGCTAACCAGAAGGCTGACAGTTCAAACCCACCAGCCATTCCTCAGAAGGAAGACTGGGCAATCTACTTCCATAGAGATACTCCCTTGGAAACCCAAGGAGGGGTCACTATGAGTCAGGACCCACTCAAGGGCAGT
>NW_006931818.1:0-924 GCF_000298275.1 Orycteropus afer afer
TGCCTCCCTGACTACTCCCTCCCTGTGCCCTTCTTCACCCGCATTCCCATACAGAAGCTTCCTGCATGGTTAATTACAGCCAAGTGATTTTTCCCGGTGGGGGCAGTGGTGGTTCAGTGGTAGAATTTTGCCTTCCATGAGGGAGACCTGGGTTCAGTTCCTGGCCAATGCACCTCCTGAACCACACCCACCCCTGTCACTGGAGGCTTGTATGTTGCTATGATGCTGAACAGGTTTCCATGGAGCTTTCATCAAAGGCAGACTAGGAAGAAAGGCCTGGTGGTCTCCTGAAAATCAGCCAGTGAAAACCCTGTGGACCCCAATGGTCTGCTCTGCGACTCATCAGGGGGCTGGCGCAGGACTGGGCGATGTTGTACTCTGTTGTACATGGGATCACCATGACTCAGGGCCAACTTGACAACAGCTAACAGCAACTTTGCTCCCAAGCATTAAGTTTATAATGGCTTAAGTCACTGCTCTATAGTCTGCACGTTGTTGTTGTTGTTAGGTGCTGTCGAGTCGTCTCCGACTCATAGCACCCCTATGCACAGCAGAACGAAACACCACCTGGTCCTGAGCCAGCTCCATGATTCTTGCTATACTTGAGCCCATCACTGCCGCCACTGTGTCAGTCCGTCTCGTTGAGGGCCTTTCCCTCTTTTGTCGACCCTCCACCTTACCAAGCATGACATCCTTCTCCATGGAATGGGCCCTTCTGACAGCATGACCAAAGTATGTGAGAAAAAGTCTGGCCATTCTCACCTCCAAGGCGCATTCTGGCTGCATTTCCTCCAGGACAGACCTGTTAGTTCTTTTAGCAGTCTACGGAACTTTCAGCATTCTTCGCTAACACCACAGCTCAAAAGCATCAATTCTTCTTCGATCTTCTTCCTTATTCATTATCCAGCTCTCACACACATATGA
>NW_006931818.1:3394-4190 GCF_000298275.1 Orycteropus afer afer
GTTTCTCCTCAATTTGAGTCATGCCACGTGAGCACATGGAGTTCCTGAAAGACTTACTTTATCCATATCATTAAGGTTGGTTCTACTCTGATGAGGCAGCTCTTTCCCAGTCCTATTTTGAGTGCCTTCCGACCCAACAGGCTCATCTTCCTGCAGTGTGTCGGACAATGTTTCCAACCTATTCATAAAGTTGCCCAGTAAAGTATCAGCCAGTGTTTCTCTATTCATAAGGTTTTCCCTGGTCAATTTTTGAGAAGTGGATGGCCTCCTCCTTCTTCCTGATCTGTTTTAGTCTGTAAGATGCATTGAAACCTGTGCACCATGTGCAACTCTTCTGGCATCTGAGACACCAGTGGTACAGCCTCAAGCCTCACAGCAATGTGCAAGCCCCACAGGGTGACAAACTAACAGACAAGTTTGTCTCCCTTAGCTTTTGGAAACCTCTCCACCCTCCCCTGACTAATTCCTACCTGGAACCTGCCACTTTGTGGTCCTTGGCCATTCCCTCCCTTTCCTGGCTTTAGGGGGTTTGGGGCCTAGCCTTGCCTCCTGCCCCTTTTCCTAGTTATCCTGCCGCTCCTGAGGTCCTTGGCCCCTCCTGCTCCCTCCCTTTCCTGGCTCTGGGGGTCTTGGAGCCTAGCCTTGCCTCCCTCCCCTTTACCTGGATATCCTGCTGCTCCTGAGGTCCCTGGCCCCTCCTACTCCCTCCATATTCTGCACAGACTGGAAAAAGAAGTGGGAATGCTGAATTGGAAGTGCCCCCTATCTTTGCAGATTGCTGAAAGTGGTGGATGAC
>NW_006931819.1:0-1230 GCF_000298275.1 Orycteropus afer afer
CACATATATAATTATAGAATAGATTTCCCCTAACTTTTTCAGTGTTATAAATTATTTGTCCTCTCTCTTTGAAAAGACCTCTGATGCCAAATTACATAAATAGAACACTAAGATCTCATTACTTTTTCTGTAGAAAAAAATAAAATTGTTTTTACCAAAAAGAAAACTATTACCTGTTTTACATGCAAACGACTAGAAGTCATTTCCCCTAGAATCCTCTGTTTTCAATATTAGAGAAGTCTCCTTTATTCAAAAAAGGTCATAATGTCATTTATTTTTCTTATCAGCAATTTTCCTTTTAATTACAAAGAGATCATGACTATGCAATAGTCAGGTCAAATCTATCTTCTTAATCTAATGCATTCATTGTTTATATTGTTCAGTTATAAAACAGTAAACTATGTCCTGACTTGAAGAGATTAACACAATAATTAATGAATTAATGATAATTCTCAAAATACATCAGGCTATCAATAGTCAAAGGCAACTGCTTTGTAAACTGCATTAAAAAACTAATAATAATGACTCTCTTAGATTCAGTCACCTAGGTTACTCATGAGGGTGAAATGAAATGAGCTTCATTTTATAATCCTGATTTCATCATAAGAATTACAAGATCAAAAGGAGGATTTAGCGACTAATTAACAATCATAAATCTATATGACTTGATAGTAAGTATTTAAGATGTAGAAAGAGATTTAGAATTTTTCCACTAGATACAATACTCATGACACATTTTTTTTAATAATTAAGTATTACATACTCAGTCTATAAAACAAGGCAAAATTAATATGTTCAGATACAATCTGAATGAATAAAATGAGTTTTTAATTGAACCAAATGCACTAAAGTGACTACTTGTCACTTTCTAGAACATTTTCTCATACAATTCAGCATTAGTTGAATCAATTCCTCATACTTACAGACTTAAAGCCAGAAAAGAGGGATAAGTGGTTTTGGAAAATAAACCCTTCACTTGGAATATACATGAATAAATATAGCACAACCACCACCTAAACAAGTAGACCTCTTTCTGTTGGTAGAACTGTTGTTGGTGTTGGTGTTGTTGTTGTTAGGTGCTGTCGAGTCATCTCTAACTCATAGTTACCCTATGCACAGAAGAACAAAACACCACCCGATCCTGCCCCAGCTCCACGATCCTTGCTGTACTTGAGCCCATTGTGTCAATCCATCACATTGAGGGCCTTCCCCTCTTTCATTGACCCTCCA
>NW_006931819.1:2720-3365 GCF_000298275.1 Orycteropus afer afer
CACACCATTCCTCTTCAAATTGTCATTCCAGGCATAGTAGATTATATGGTTGTCTGATTCAAAATGGCCAAGACCAGTCCAGTTCAGCTCACTAGTGCCTAGGATATCAATCTTTATGCATTCCATTTCATTTTTGACAACTTCCAATTTTTCTACATTCATACTTCATACATTCCATGTTCTGATTATTAATGGATCTTTGCAGCTGTTTCTCCTCAATTTGAGTTATGTCACATCAGGAAATGGAGGTCTCAAAAGCTTTACTTTATCCATATCATTAAGGTTGGTTCTACTCTGATGAGGCAGCTCTTTCCCAGTCCTATTTTGAGTTCTTTCCAACCTAAGGGGCTCATCTTCCTGCACTGTATCAGACAATGTTTCCAGGCTATTCATAAAGTTTCCCAGTAATATATCAGACAGTGTTTCACTGCTATTAATAAGGTTTTCCCTGGCCAATTATTTGAGAAGTGGATGGCCTTTTCCTTCTTCCTAGTCTGTCTCAGTCTATAAGCTGCATTGAAACCTGTGCACCATGAGCAACCCTGCTAGCAATTGAAACACCAATGACACAGCCTCCAGCCTCACAGCAATGTGCAAGCCACCACAATAAGACAAACTGACAGACAAGTTTGTCTCCCTTAGCTG
>NW_006931820.1:0-933 GCF_000298275.1 Orycteropus afer afer
TTTTTTTTTTTTTTTTCTGAGTCTCTTGGGTTTCCTATGTACAGGATCATCGTTGTTGTTGTTGTTATTGTTGTTGTTGTTGTTGTTATGTGCCTCAAGTTGGAGCCGACTCATAGAGACCCCTCATTGGGTTTCTGAGGCGGTATCACTATGGCAGTAGATTGCCCAACCTTCCTTCTGAGGAGTGGTTGGTGGGTTTGAACTGGCAGTCTTCTGATTAGCAGTCAAGTGCCTTAGGCACTATGCTACCAGATCATAACATCCGCAAATAGAGATAGCTTTACTTCCTCTTTGCCAATTTGGATGCCTTTTATTTCTCTTTCTTGCTTTATTGCTCTGGCTAGGACTTCCAATAAAATGTTAAATAGAAGTGGTGATCTGGTTCTTGTTTTTAAGGGGAATGCTTTGAGTCTTTCTTCATTGATAATGATATTGGCCATTGGCTTTGCCTATATCCCCTTTATTACATTGACTAATTTCCCTTCTATCCCTATTTTGCTGAGAGTTCTGAACAGGAATGGGTGTTGGAATTTATCAAATGCCTTTTCTGTGTCTATTGATATAATCATATGTTTTTTTGTTTTGTTGTGTTTTGTTTATGTGATGGATTACACTGATTATTTTTCTGATGTTGAACCAACCTTGCATACCAGCTATGAATTCCCCTTGGTCAAGATATATTAATTTTTTGATATGTTGTTGGATTCTGTTGGCTAGGATTTTTTTTGAAGATTTTTGCATCTATATTCATGAGGGATATTGGTCTGTACCTTTCCTTTTTAGTAGTGTCTTTCCCTGGTTTAGGAGTCCTGGTGGCATAGTGCCTAAGATATTTGACTGCAGACAAGAAGTCTGGCAGTTCAAACCCACCAGCCACTCCTGGGAAGGAAGATTGGGCAATCTACTTCCATAGTGATACCACCTCGGAAACTC
>NW_006931820.1:2308-3110 GCF_000298275.1 Orycteropus afer afer
TTTTCGGTTACTGTTGGCCTAGTTTATTTTTTTTCACCCCTTAACTCTTAATTTGTTTTTATCTTTCTGTCTAAGGTGGGTCTCTTTTAGGCAGCATATCGATGGGTGTTCTTTTCTTATCCAGTCTGCCTCTTTCTCTTGATTGGAGCATATGGCCCATTCACTTTGAGTGTATTTAGTGATAGATATGCATTGATTCCTGTCATCCTATTTTGTTTTTTTGTCATGTTGTTGGAGTTTCCTTGGTCCAAATACTTTACTGTGCTGAGTTCATTTTGTTGTCAGGTGTCTCCTCTTTTTCATTCTTTATTGTTGGTTTTGTGCTTACTAAACCCATGTGTTATCCTTCATTCTGGGTTTGCTTATGGGGATTGTTAATTTTCTCTGCAGTTACCTTGGAGTGAATTCATATCACGATATTTTTGAAACAGTCTGTTCTATGAGGACATTGTCCTGTTTTCCTCTCCATTTGGGAATTATTAACCTAAAAATTTTATTCGTTCTGTTTGATTAGTTGCTGTTGTCATGTGCAGATTGGCTTCCTTGATTTTTAGTGTACAGTGTTTTATGGTCTTATTTTGAGCATCTATTTCTGATTTGTGTTTAGTGTTGATGTTATGTGTCCTGATTTTTTTGTTCTCTGTGGTGGGTTCTCTATTGGAAGGACTTCCCTAACCATTACTTGCAGAGGTGGTCTGGTTTTCTAAAATCCCTTAATTTATGTTTGTCTGAGAATGTCTTAATTTCACCCTCATATTTGATGGACAATTTGGTTGGATATAGGATTCTTGGTTGTAAGTTC
>NW_006931821.1:0-1031 GCF_000298275.1 Orycteropus afer afer
AGTATCACTACGGAAGTAGATTGCCCAACCTTCCTTCTGAGAAGTGGCTGGTGGATTTGAACCTCCAGCCTCCCGGTTAGCAGTCAAGTGCCTTAGGCACTGTGGTACCAGAGCACTGGAAATCGCATGATAGAATTTTGCAATAGAATGACTTATTCATTGTAAAAACCTTTTTTCAACAACATATACAGCAACTATATATATGGACCTCACCAGATGTAATACACAGGAATCACATTGACTACATCTGTGGAAAGAAATGATGGAAAAGCTCAATCAGTATCTTCAGCCAAAACAAGGCCAGTGGCCAACTGTGGAATAGACCATCAATTGCTCATATGTAACTTTAGACTGAAACTGAAGAAAATTAAACAAATATGCAAGAGCCAAAATACAACTTTGAATATACCCCACTTGAATTTGCAGACTATCTCAAGGACAGATTTAAACCATTGAACACTTGTGATTGAAGACCAGATGAGTTGTGGGATAGCATCAAGGATGTCATTTATGAACAAAGCAAAATAGCATTAAAAAGAAAGAAAGAAAAGACCAAAGTGGACATCAGAAGTGACTCTGAAATTTATTCTTGCATGTACAGTTGTTAAAGGGAATGTAGGAAATTATAAAATAACTGAACAGAAGATTTCAAAGGGTCACTCAAGAAAACAAAGTAAATTATTATAATGAAATGTGAAAACACTTGGAATTAGAAAACCAAAAAGAAAGAACACACTTGGCATTTCTCAGGCTGAAAGAACTGAAGAAAAAAAATTCAAGCCTCAAGTTGCAATATTGAAGGATTCTATGGGCAAAAAATTAAACAAAATAGAAATCATCAAAAGATGATGGAAAGAATATGCAGCGTCTCTGTAACAAAAAGAATTGACGTATGTTCAAACATTTCAGGAGACAGCATATGAACAGCCAGTGTTATTGAAGGAAGAAGTCCAAGGTGAACTGAAGGCATTGTTGAAAAGCAAGCCTCCAAGACCTGATGGAATATCAGTTGTGATATTTCAACAAATGGA
>NW_006931821.1:2656-3885 GCF_000298275.1 Orycteropus afer afer
GAGGATGACAAGACTTTATCTCACATACTTTGGATATGTTATCAGAAAGGACCAATCCCTGGAGAAGGACATCATTCTTGGTAAAGTAGACAGTCAGTGAAAAAGAGGAAAACCATCAACAAGATAGTTTGACACGGTGACTGCAACAATGGACTCAAACATGACATCGATTGTGAGGATGGTTCAGGACTGGGCAGTGTTCATTCTGTTTTACGAGTTGGTGTGAGTCAGAACTGACTCAACACCTAACAGCAACAATATCTATACAGGGATCAAATATAAATAAATGACTGAAATAGTGGTAAAAATGTTACAGTATGCAATTACTCTGGTGAGATTATGAATTAGTTTTGTTTACATTTTTTTGAACTCTTTGAATTTTCCGAGTATTTTCAGTGATCATTTATCAGTTCTATAAAACAAAATTAAAAGATTAACAACAAGATGGCTATTCTGATCCCATATATTTTTCTTTCTTTTATTATCTAAATTGTTGGGTTTTTCTGTTAAATATCCCAGCTGGCCTTTTCATGTCTCACTTGATATGCAGAGTTTTCCTTGCCATAAGTCTTTTTCTCCATTCAGTAGTTTTATATTTGTCTAGGTAAATGGAACCCTGGAGTTTCTTATCTTTTATGTAAATTAGTAAACATAAGTTTTAGGACTCATTTTCTTAAAGTTTAAGTATACAAGATAGCCCAAGATGACAGATAAGTCACACACACCATGCCATCCCCCTACAGCAAGAATGAAGAAACAAAGTGAAAAAGATACAGATGACAATCTGCGAACCCAGAACAGCAAACAGAAGGATTGAGACTTACATTGTCTACTAAAGGGAAAGAAAAACTGAATAAAAACACCAAACAAGAAGACTTAGACTTGTAGGTGCCCTGCCAGCTGGCCCAATGCAGCATGGCCATCTTGAGACAAAGTGAGCAGCATTCCCGGGTGAGGAGCATAGGAAGGTAACTTCACAGAATCCTCAATAGGAGACTGAGATATTGTGTAGATAAACCTAGAGCAAAGCAAGATGAGCAGAACATGAACCATATCTAAGGAGGGAAAGTGGAGGAAGGCAGGCCAGATCTCAGGGATCCAAGTAATCATAGATCAGGGAAGGAGCCAGAAAATAGGGGTAGAATTATGGAAGGTTGGGCAATCTACTTCTGTAGCGATACTGCCTCAGCAACCCAAGGAGGGGTCGCTATGAGTCGGGTCCGACTCGA
>NW_006931822.1:0-993 GCF_000298275.1 Orycteropus afer afer
GAAAACACAACATACCAAAATCTTTGGGACACAGCAAAAGCAGTGATCAGAGGCCAATTTATAGCAATAACTGCACACATCAAAACAGAAGAAAGAGCCAAAATCAACAGTTTAAACCAACACCTCCAGCAATTACAAAAAGAATAGCAAGAAAAGCCTACAGTCACCAGAAGAAAGGAAATAATAAAGATTCAAGCAGAAGTCAATGAAACAGAAAATAGAACAGGAATAAAAAAAATCAACAAGACCACTTCTGGTAAGATGGAGGAATAGGCAGACAAGCAACACAGACCCTCCCCAACAATGAAAAGTAAAACCAATTGACAGAGATATAGAAGATAATTCTGGAGCCCTGAGCTTTGAAAGGAACTATACAGAAGTGGATTAGGCACCAACTAGTAGATAAACCTGAATGAAATCAGTGAGTACAGAGACAGTTGGAGCTGTGGACTGTCAGCTACTCTGATGGGACCAACAGCCTGAAATTTTCCGAGTGGTGTTGGGACCTGAGAATTAACCTAAAGATCAGCCCTGGTCACCAAGAGCTGCAGGGATGACTGCTCTAGTGGCCTAGGAAGGGAAATAGCAAGGAGGAACACAACCTGAGCTGTTGACTTTCTGCTGTCCAAGGGTTCAGCCATTTTGATTGTTTACATGTGGCAGCTATGTTGGATATTTAAAGTGACCAAGGATGCAGCCATTTTGAATCTTTACAAGTGGCAACCATTTTGGATTTTAAAATATAGCATTCTCATTTGGATTCCAGGGACCTAAGAATAGGCTCCGTTTGCCAAGGTTGGCAGGGACATAAGAGAGGCTAACAACAGGAAAGGAGACAGGTGGTTAGTGTATAAGTGCTGTCAACTAGTGAATAGAGGAGCACAGTACCCTGCTTCTGTAGATAACATACAAACAAAACAAAGGAAATGAAAATCGTGGGCAAGTCACTCCAACATACAATCACCAATTAAATATAAACACAAAAACATCACA
>NW_006931822.1:1238-2560 GCF_000298275.1 Orycteropus afer afer
AGGAATAATCAACATGTAATCGAAGTTCCAGAACAGGAAGAGACAAATAAACCACTGAGAAAATTGTGGAAGATTTGTTGGTAGAGAATTTTCCTGGTATGATGAAAGATGAGAATATATCCATTCAGGAAGTCCAACAAACCCCAAACAGGATAGACCCCAAAAGAAAATCACCAAGACAGATTATAACCAAACTTACTAAAACCAAAGACAAAGAAAGAATCATGAGAGCAGCATGGGAAAAATGAAAAGTTATCTGTAAGGGGAAAGCAGTAAGACTAAGCTCGGATTTCTTGACAGACACCATTCAGGCAAGAGGACAATGTGCTGCTATATATAAAACATTGAAAGAGAAAAATTTCCAACCAAGAATTACATACCCAGCTCAATTGTTCCTCAAATATGATAGTGAAATTAGGACATTTACAGATAAGCAGAAATTAAGGGAATTTGTTAAAACCAGACCAACCTTACAAGAGATGCTAAAGGGAGCCCTTTGTACAGAGAAGCAACAACAGCCAACAACAACTGATAATTAACACACATGATGATATAACCCAGAAACCAACCCAGCTATGGAAGTACCCAAAGAAAAGAAGCCTACAAGATTGTAAACAGAGAACCAGAGATGTCAACTGACAAATGAGGACAACCATAAACCAAAAAGAGGGAAAAAACTGTGTCGTTACAGAACTTTCAGATGGTAGGGAAGTCAAGACAACTACAAGATAGAATGGACTGTTCTACACTTGGGAATAAAACTATAAATCACAGGGTAACCTCAAAGAAAAATGATAAACCTTCACATCAAAAAAGAAGACCAGCATAAATATTCAGCAAATACTAAAACAGCAGCAATGAAGGAAGGAGTAACATGATTCATAAACAAAATGAGCACAGCATACAAAATTATATGGAACAAAGAAATTGAAACCATGAAAAAGCACATGACAAAAATGACAGCAACAAATTCATATTTGCCTAAAATTACATATCTGACAAGGGACTTAAGATTTATAGCAGAAGAGTGGATGACCAAACTATGGTACATACACATAATGGATTGCTATGCAGCACTGAAAAATAATGTATAGTACATACACATAATGGAATGCTATGCAGCACTAAAAAATAATGTAGAGTCTGCAAAACTCCTCATAATATGGATGAACTTGGAGGACATTATGATGAGTGACATAAGTCAATCACAAAAGGACAAATATAGTATTAGTTTGTTGTTGTGGAGGGTCAAGGAAGGGTTTATATATGGAGGGAAACTTTCTTTGTTGGTTGCCAGGGGTGGGAGAGAAGGGGAGGAAACA
>NW_006931822.1:3230-3954 GCF_000298275.1 Orycteropus afer afer
AGGTTGGGCATTCCTACTTCCGTAGTGATACTGCCTCGGAAACCCAAGGAGGGGTCGCTATGAGTCGGGGCCGACTCAGTGGCAAATAACAACAACAACAACATGAAGAACTGTACTCCAGCAAATTTGAAAATCTGGAAGAAATGGCTGATTTCTAGAAACACACCACTTACCTAAACTAACAGACTGATGTGGAAAAGTTGAACAGATCAATAACAAAAGAAGAAACTGAACAGGTCATCAAAAAATTACCAAAAAAAAAAAAATTTAGCAACAAAAAAAAGTCCTGGCCTGGATGGTTTCACCAGAGAATTCTACCAAATATTCAGAGAAAAACTGACACCAATCCTACTCAAACTATTTCAAAACATACAAAAGGATGGAATGGTACTGATTTCCTTACTCAAACTATTTCAAAACATACAAAAGGATGGAATCCTCCCTAACTCATTTTATGAAGCAAACATAACCTTGATACCAAAACCAGGCAAAAACATCACTCAAAAGGACAACTACAGACCAATATCCCTCATGAATATAGATGAAAAATCCTCAACAAAATCCTAGCCAATAGACTCCAATACATTAAGAAAATCATTCATTATGACCAAGTGGGGTTCATATCAGATATGCAAGGATGGTTTAACATTAGAAAAACAATCAACGTCATCCACCACATAAATAAAACAAAGGAGAAGAACCACATGATCATATCAATTGATGC
>NW_006931823.1:0-535 GCF_000298275.1 Orycteropus afer afer
GTTCAAATGTTCTACTGCAGATTTTGTTAGTTTGGGTAGGTTGTGTGTTTCTAGAGATTTGTCCATTTCTCCTAGGTTTTCAAATATGTTGGAGTACAGTTCTTCATATTATTATCCATTTTTTTCAGTAGGTTCTATTGTGACATTACCTATTTCATTTCTTATTCTTATTTGCATCTTCTCCTTCTTTTCTTTTTAGAAATTTGCCAGTGATTTGTCAATTTTATTATTCCTTTCAAATAACCAATATCTAGTCTTGTTCATTATTTATTCTGTTTTCTGTTTCATTTATTTCTGCTCAAATCTTTATTACTGCCTTCCTTCTGGTGACTGCAAGGAGCTCTGGTGGCATAGTGGTAAGGTATTTGGCTGTTAACCAGAAGGTTGGGAGTTCAAACTTAACAGCTGCTCCATGGGTGGAAGATGAGGCAATCTACTTTTATAAAGATTTGCAACCTTGAAAAATAAAGGGGGTTGCTATGAGTTAGAATTGACTTGATGGCAGTGGGTTTGGGTTTTTTTTTTTTTTTTTTTT
>NW_006931823.1:3050-4074 GCF_000298275.1 Orycteropus afer afer
CTACCTATAATATATGATTTCTGATTACATGAAGCAAGCTATGTCCATCTTTTGGAACAAAATAAGTTCACTGAGCGCCAGCTCCTAGAAAAATTTCCACTAGATCCAATTAATCTTTCTCATCATGTATGGAGATCTCCAATATTACAGTGTAAGTGCTCAACTGCACTTTCAGCTAGTCTCATCTGGAATAGAGAAGTTTTCATTCATACAAAAGTTAAAGGGGAAAGGGAAATGTTTCCTTTTATATTGAAAACAGTTTGGAGTTGAATCCTGGCCAACAAAATTGGCAGTCAAAAGCATTACAAGATGCCTAAGACCCTGAAAGTCATGATATTTTGTGCCACCTCTTTTTCACATGTATGCTCCAGTTCTCAAATCATGATAGTAAAGGTTTCTGTTGTTTCATTTTTCCCAGCCAGTTGTTATTTGTGCTCAACTGTGCATGAATCATGCCTCCTGATTGGCTTCAATTTCAGAGTGAAACAGAAAAGCAGGTGGGAGCAACACTGTGATTCTTCAAGCTTTCAGAATATTGCAGCTTCCACCCTTCCTTGGGCAAGCAAGTGCTTTCTGAAGTGATCTGAACATTCACCAGACATCTGTGTTACTTTGAAGTGCTTGCCTTTCCCAGCAGTTCTGGCTAGTCTTTAGGGGGAAGTGGAATTCTCCAAGCTGGGTGCCTTATGGAGCATAGAGAAGGCTGGAGTACAGCTGTGTAAAGAGAGTAGAAGCTGAAGCTAGAGACAATTCTTTCTCTTCTGAAAGTTTAAATGCTTCATAGGCTTTTAAACAATAGCAGCACAAGCTGTTGGCTGACTGTTTGGCATTTCTGCTGTCTTGATGATTTAGCTCATGTGAAAGAGAGGAGGGGCACTAACGCATTGTGTTGTGGACTTCCATCAGAAACACCACATTGGCCTTCACCATTTTCTTGCGTATTTACTGCTCATCAACTGGAAGCACAAGGATACTGAGCTACCACTTAGCTGTGGATGTTACTGATTAAAAAAAAAAAAAAAAA
>NW_006931824.1:0-638 GCF_000298275.1 Orycteropus afer afer
AAAAGAAAAAGATCTCTTGTAGCAGATTTGTCCAATGCAATACTTTGATTTCTTGACATCTTTTTCATGGGCATTGATTGTGGATCCAAATAAAATTAAATCTTTGACGACTTAAAAAAAAAACTTCCAGCCTTCTGGTTAGCAGCCAAGTGCCTTAGGCACTACGCTACCAGAGCTTCCAGAAGAAGAGAAATAATAAAGGTTCAAGTACAAATAAATGAAACAGACAATAGAAAGACAATAGAAAAAAATTAACAAGACTAAAAGTTGGTTATTTGAAATGATAAATAAAATTGACAAATAATTTGCAAATTTAACAAAGGGAAAGAAGGAGAAGATGCAAGTAACATAAATGAATGATATGGGTGAAGTCACAACAGTACCAATAGAAATAAAAAGGATACTATCAGGATACTAGGAAGAACTGTACTCCAACAAACTTGAAAACCTATAGAAAATGGAGGCTGGCAGTTCAAACCCACCAGTCACTCCTTGAAGGAAGATTAGACAATCTACTTCCGTAGTGATACCAACTTGGAAACCCAAGGAGGGGTCCTTATGAGTAGAAATTGACTCAACAGCAGTGAGCTTTTTAATTTTTATTTTTTAAATAGGAGATGGACTGATTTCTAGAAAAA
>NW_006931824.1:3028-3835 GCF_000298275.1 Orycteropus afer afer
CTTTTTATTATTATTCTTTATTTTTCCCTTCCCAGGTTTTAGTTTTCAGCTTTTTTTCTTTTTTGTGTTGCTGTTTTTTTTTTTTTTTCATTTCTCATGGTTAATCCCATTCCTTATTTTTCTTTTTGCATTTTTTCCATTTTTCTTCACTATTCTCCTACTCTACCTTTTTTCCTCTTTTTGCCCTATCACCAGATATTTGGTGGTGGTTTGTTTTTTTTTTTACTTTTCCCCTTTTTTCTTTTTTTGGTTACTGTTCCTGTGTTATTACAGGGTGTGTTTTTTGTCCATTAGCTTTTACTTTTTTGATGGTTATTCAATTGTTGCTTTTGTCTAACTGAGTGGAGGACAGCAACAGTCTCCATATGAGCCAACTACACACACACCTCCTGCAGCTTCACTTACTGAGTGAGAGCCAGCATTTACTTTCTCCACCAATGGGCCAATGATAAACAACCACCAAGAAGAGTCTGACTTACACTTAGCTGCTCTTCACAAAAACAGTTAACAGAGATCTAAATACAATGTCACTATGTCTCAGAGAAAACAGACCATCACAATCCACACAAAGAAGCAAGATAAAATATTAGAAACAAGGGAGCAGGATACAGACCCAGAACACATCCCTGAGAAAGAAGCAGTATTGGAACTGCCTGATAACAAATTCAAAAGAATTATATTTAGAGATCTTCAAAGGATTGAGAGACAGATCTAGGAAAACACAGAAAATACCCTAGAAGAATTTTGGAAGAAAATACAAGAACAAAATGACAAAATAAATGAAAAATTAGAAATGATTCTAAATCT
>NW_006931825.1:0-818 GCF_000298275.1 Orycteropus afer afer
ACAACAACAACAACATTCTCCTTCTCTGCCTTTTTTCTCTTATTGCCCTCTCCCTGGATATTGCAGTGTTTTTTGTTTTGGGATTTTTTTTTTTTCTTTTCTTGTTTTTGGTTAGTGTTCCTGTGTGATTACATGGTGTGGTTTTTGTCCATTTGCTTTTACTTTTTTTGATGGTTATTAAATTGTTGTTTTTGTCTAACTGAGTGGGAGAGAGCAAAAGTCCCCATAAGACACCACTACACCCACACTTCCTGAAGCTTCACTACTGAGACTCACCACCTTCTTCTCCACCAATGGGCCTATGATAAACAATCACCAAGAAGAGCCTGGCTCACCCTTAACTGCTCTTCACAAACAGTTAACAAAGATCTAAATACAATAATGCCACAAAATCTCTGAGACAACAGACCATCACTCTCCCCACAAAGAAGCAGGATAAAGTAGTAGAAACAAAAGAGAAGGATACAGACCCAGAACACATCCCTGAGGTAGAAGCAGCATTGGAACTCACTGATAAGGAATTCAAAAGAATTATATTTAGGTATCTTCAAAGATTGAGAGACAGATCAAGAAAAACACAGACAAATTCCAAGAAGAACTTTGGAAGAAAATACAAGAACAAAATGACAAAATAAGTGAAAAATTAGAAATGATTCAAAATCTACAGATAGAAATCTGGAAGATTAATACTAAATTGTCAGAAATAGATAACACATTGAAAGGGCAAAGAACTAGAATTGATGCAATGGAAGACAGAATTAATGAGATTGAAGACAAATACCTGAATACTTCTTTGGAAAGGGATCAATCAGAAAAAA
>NW_006931825.1:2363-2924 GCF_000298275.1 Orycteropus afer afer
TCATCCACCACATAAATAAAACAAAGGAGAAGAACCACATGATCATATCAATTGATGCAGAAAAGTCATTTGATAAAATCTAACACCCATTCTTAATCAAATCTCTCAGCAAAATAGGAATAGAAGAGACATTCCTTGACATAATAAAGGGCTTCTATGCAAAACCAACAGCCAACATTATTCTCAATGAAGAGAGATTGAAACCATCCCCTTTGTGAACAGGAACCAGACAAGGATGGCTTCTATCTCTACTTCTATTCAACATCGCACTGGAAGTCCTAGCCAGGGAAATAAGGCAAGAAAGGGAAATCAAAGGCATCCAAATTGGTAAGGACGAAGTCAAACTATCTCTATTTGTTGATGATATGATCCTATACTTAGAGAACCCAAGAGACTCAGTCAAAAATCTACTGGAACTAATTGAGAGATTTAGCATCATGGCAGGATACAAGATCAACATCCAAAAGTCTGTTGGATTCCTCTACACCAGTAGAAATTGCTGAAAAAGAAATAAGGAAATCAATACCATTTACAATGGCTACCAAAAAAAAAAAAAAAAAA
>NW_006931826.1:0-1002 GCF_000298275.1 Orycteropus afer afer
CATTCCTACTTCTGTAGTGATACTGCCTCGGAAACCCAAGGAGGGGTCGCTATGAGTCGGGGCCGACTCGACGGCAAACAACAACAACAACAACATTATGTCCTGTATATTAGTGTTATTGGTACCACATTCTTATAAGCTCTTTGAATTTTTCTCTACCTCACAGTTCTTATCAATTTCATCAACTAAATTCTGAGACATTTCCTTCTTTTGCTTTATTAATCACTTCATGCTTTAACCTGAGTAATAAGTTTCCCCACCTTTCCCACGTTCTGGTCTTTCTGTTCTCTACCAAAACTTAACCAAAGGGGTTAGTTGGTCGTGAGTCAATTTCAACTCACAGTGACTTCGTGTATGCAGTAGAACTGTGCTCCATAGGGTTTTCAATGGCTGACTTTTCAGCAGCTCTCCAGGCCTTTCTTTGAGGCAATTCTGGGTGGGTTTGAACGGCCAGCCTTCTGGTTAGTAGCTGTATACTTAGCTATTTGTGCCACCTGGGGACTCCTAACAATTGCTGTTGATTTGTTTCTGACTTAATTCCTGCTCCTCTTCAATTCTTACCCATTTTCCAAGATTTAGGTGAAATGTCACCTATTTTGTGAAAGCTTCTTTTACACCATGACCTGAACTTCATGTTTCTTTCTCTCAAATCCTAGTTCTTACTATCAGCATTATTTTCATCTTCCATTACATCTTTTTATTTATAATGTACCCAACTATCTTGGGGTAATCTATCATTCTCCAAATGTAGCCTTTCCTCTTCTTCCATACCAGAAATACTACTTAATCAGTCAAGACCCAAATCAAAGGTTTCTTCATTTTAAGACTTTCTTCATTTCCAGGTTAAGATGATCAGTTCCTCTCATGAAATTTGTCCATTACGTGACTCATTTTGCTTTGTCCTATCTCAGTACTATTTGTTTGCATGATTTTTCTCTACAGATCTAGACCTACAAGTTCCAAGTCCCAATAGAGTAAGTACTGTGCCTTCAGATTATAATT
>NW_006931826.1:3453-4043 GCF_000298275.1 Orycteropus afer afer
GTGTATAAGGCTTCAGCAAATGGTCTATCATTATGTTTTTTTTTTTTTTTTTTATAATTTTGAGTTTTGTTCCATATTGTTCTCCCACTCCATCTAGGATCACCTGCATCTATCCCCCTTAAACCATGGTATTTTCAATCAGCTAATATGCATGCAAAAGCTGGACAATAAATAAAGAAGACTGAAAAAGAATTGATGCATTTGATGGAAACAATTAGTCCAAGTGACTGGTATATCATGCGATCCTCAGCCTATACAACTATGAGACCAGAAGAACTAGATGATGCCCAGCTACCACTGTCAATCACTAGGAGGGGGATCTGTGTAGGAGATCTAGGATAGAGTGGGAGAACAATGTGGAACAAAACTCAAAATCATTTGGGAAAAAAGAAAGGTAGGGGAGACCAGGTTTGCTGTCTGATAGAGCCTGGTAGACCCCTGAGACTATGTCCTCTAGCTGCCCTTCAGGTCTGGAATTGAACCCCTCTTGTGGCATCCAGCCAAACAAAAGACAGGCATGTGAGCTGAACATTTACATTAGGTAGATACACTCCTTGGAGAGATCAATCATGGGAGAATAGAAGGGCTGT
>NW_006931827.1:0-2005 GCF_000298275.1 Orycteropus afer afer
CCAGACTTCATCTCACCTATTTTGGTCATGTTGTAAGAAGGGACCATTCCTTGGAGAAGGATATCATGCTTGGTAGGGTGGAGGGTCGATGAAAGAGGGGGAGGCCTTCAATGAGATGGATTGACATGGTGGCTGCGATGATGGGCTCAAATATAGAGCTGGCTCAGGATCGGGCAGTGTTTCATTCTGCTGTGCGTGGGGTCGCTGTGAGTCAGAAACGACTCAATGGCACCTAACAACAACAACAACACAGGGTCTTAGAAGCTTGCAGTCAGCAACCCAAGGCACAGCAATTGGTCTTTATTCATGTAGATCAACAGAGGAGGGAGAGTCATGCATAGAAGGAGGAAATAGAATGAGTAACTGATTGCCTCCATGAACAGTTGCTTCTTTTGCCATGAGACCAGAGATAGATGGTGCCCAGCTACCATTACTGAATATTTGGATCAAAGATTCTATAGAAGAATCCTGATCAAAAAGGAGGAAACAGAATAGATTTCAAATTCTAATGGATGCCAGATATTCTGGACCCATGGAGGCTGGATGAAACCCTGAAACTGTTGGCCTGAGATAATCTTTAAACCTTAAACCAAAAATATCCTGATTCTTTTTTTTTTTTTAATTGTGATTTGGGTGAATATTTACAGAGCAATTTCACTTTCCATACAGCAGTTCACATACCCTTTGTCTCATGACATTGACTTCAATTCACCACAATGCAACAACTCCCCTCCCACTTCCTCCTGACAGTCACCTCTTCCCTGTGTCCATCCCTCCATGAACCCTTGCCCCCTGAGCTGTCTCCCTGTGCATAAGCTGTTCTCTTTTCTCCCATGATTGTTCTTTCCAAGAAGTGTATCTACCTAAGGTAAATGTTCAACTCCTATTATGTCTGTCTTTTGTTTGGCTGGAAGCCACAGGTGTGGGTTCAATTCCAGACCTGAAGAGTAGGTAGGGACTAGATCTCAGTGGTTCCACCAGGCTCTATCAGACCAGCAAACCTGGTCCCTTTCTTTTTTCCCAAATGCTTTTGAGTTTTGTTCCACATTGTTCTCCCTCTCTATCCAGGATCTCCTACATATATCCCCCTCTGAGTGGTTCACAGTAGTATCCAGGCACCATCTTGTTCTTCTGGTCTCATAGTCGTATAGGCTGTGGATTACATGGTGTACCAGTCACTAGGACTAATCGTTTCCATGAATCTTTAGTTTTCTTCATTCTTCTTTGCGCTGCACAAGGAGAGACCCATCGGTGAATCTAGACAGCTGCTTGCACGCTTTTAAGATCCCAGTTGCTACTCACCAAAGTAGGAGGTGGAACAGTGTTTTGTGGAGTATGTTATGCCAATTGAACTTGATGTCCCCTGTGACTATGATCCCAAGCCCAGAGGTTCAGCTTCTCACTCTCTGGAGAGCTGGCTGAGACCAAGAAGTGACTACAGCCTTGTCCCTTGTCAGCTCTACTATACACCTAGGAATTCAGATCATACAAATACACTTATACGACCATTGTCTGCCAACCCTAGACATGGTCTTGGACACACTCCCCGCTTCATAGACATAACTGATTGTTCTGCCTGTCCACCCTTCTATCCACCCATATACTCATGTTTGCATTCACTGACAGTGCAGTACTGTATGTGCAAAAGTGTTCATCTTTGTTTTCTGCACCTCCCAATGTACCTCTCTATGTCTTCCTCTTCCTCAATGCCACCATATTGATCACTCACATTTGGTACATTACCCTTCTATTCACCCAAATCAATACTTATCTCTAACTATCTAACAGAGTTCCCTACTCTACCCTCCCACCCCTGGTAACCAAGAAAGAAAATTTCTTTCCATAGATAAACCTTTCTTTGACTTTTGCAATAACAGACTATTAATATAGTATTTATACTTCTGTGATTGACTTACTCACCGTAATGTCCTCCAACTTCATCCATGTTATGTGGTGTTTTGTAGATTCTACATTATTCTTTAGTGTTGCATAGTATTCCATTGTG
>NW_006931827.1:3417-3907 GCF_000298275.1 Orycteropus afer afer
AGTTCCAGTAGGTTTTTGACTGAGTCTCTTGGGTTTTCTATGTATAGGATCATATCATCACCAAATAGGGATAGTTTGACTTCTTCCTTACCAGTTTGGATGCCTTTGATTTGCCTTTCTTGTCTTATATCCCTGGCTAGGACTTCTAGTACAACATTGAATGGAAGTGGTGATAAGAGGGCATCTTTGTCTGGTTCCTGTTTGCAAGGGGAATGGTTTTAGTCTCTCTCCATTGAGCATAATATTGTGGTGGGTTTCTAGAAATCTATCCATTTCTTGTACTTTTTCAAATTTATTGGAGTACAGTTCTTCATATATCCTGATACTATCCTTTTTATTTCATTTGGTTCTGTTGTGATGTCACCCATTTCATTTCTTATTTGTGTTATTTATATTCTCTCTCTCTTTCCCTTGTTACATTTGCCAGTGGTTTATCAATTTTTTTTTTTAATTTTATTTTGATTTGGGTGAAGATTTACAGAGTAAATTC
>NW_006931828.1:0-1197 GCF_000298275.1 Orycteropus afer afer
CACTTCCTCCCCATAGGTACCTCTTCCCAGTGTCCATCCCTCCATACACTCCTGCCCCCTGAGCTGTCTCCCTGTGCATAGGTAGCCCTTCTGTCTCGATGACTGTTCTCTCCAAGGAGTGTATGTACCTCAGGTAAATGTTCAACTCATATGTCTATCTTCTGTTTGACTGGAAACCACAGGTGTGGGTTCAATTCCAGACCTGAAGGGCAGCTAGGGGCCATAGTCTCAGTGGTTCCACCAGGCTCCATCGGACCAGCAAATCTGGTCCCCACTACTTTTTTTTTTCTCCAAATGATTTTGAGTTTTATTCCACATTGTTCTCCCTCTCTATCAAGGATCTCCTGCATAGATCCCGTTCCAAGTGGATGACAGTGGTAGCCGGGCACCATCTAGTTCTTCTGGTCTCATAGTCATACAGGCTGCAGATCAGATGGTGTACCAGTCATTAGGACTAATTGTTTCCATGAATTTTGGTTTTCTTCGTTCTTCTTTGCTCTGGATGAGGAGAGACCCATCGTTGCATCTAGATGGCAGCTTGCTAGCTTTTAAGATCCCAGTCGCTACTCGCCAAAGTGGGAGGTGGAACAATGTTTTATATAGTATGTTATGCTATATAGTTATATATATGTTAATATGGTATGAGCTTGATGTCCCCTGCAACTGTGGTTCTAAGCCTGCAGGTTCAACTACTCGGTCCCTCTGGGTAGCTGGCTGTGACCAAGCAGTGACCACAACCTTCCCCTTGTCAACTTTACTATACACCTAGGAATTCTGATCATTCACATAAACTTATAGGATCATTGTCTGCCAACCCTATGTATGTTCTTGGATACACTCCCCATTTCATAGACATACCTAATCGTTCAGCCTGTCCACCCATCTATCCACCCACGTACCCATGCTTGCCTTCACTGACAACGCAGTACTTTATGAGCAAAAGGGTTCATATTTGTTGTCTGTACCTCCCATGTACCTCTCTATGTCTTTATCATCCTTAATGCTGCCATATTGGTCACTCATATTTGGTACATCGCCCTTCTCTTCACCCAAATCAATACTTATCTCTATCCGTCTAACAGCATTCTCTCCCCTCCCCTCCCACCCCGGTAACCAACCAAGAAAATTTTCTTCTATAGATAAATCTTTCCTTAACTTTTGCAATAACGGACTAATACAATATTTGTCCTTTTGTGA
>NW_006931828.1:2429-3979 GCF_000298275.1 Orycteropus afer afer
GTGTTATCTATTTCTGACAATTTAGTATTAATCTTTTGTATCTCTATCTGTAGATTTAGAATTATTTCTAATTTTTCATTTAATTTGTCATTTTGTGCTTGTATTTTCTTCCCAAATTCTTGTAAGGTTTTTTCTGTGCTTTCTTTGGTCGGTTTCTCAATCCTTTGAAGATACCGTGTCATAAGATTTCTTAACTGCTGCTTCTTTGAGTTTTGATGGTGGAACCAAGTAAAATGAAATCCTTGATAATTTCAGTCTTTTCTCCATTTATTTTGATGTTGCTTATGGGTCCAGTTGTGAGGATTTTTTTTTTCTTTATTTTGAGATATAATCTGACAGCTGAAGTCTTTGACTTTATTCAGTACTTCAGGTCTTCTTCACTTTCACTAAGGAAGTTTGTGTCATCTGCATATTTTAGGTTGTTAAGGAGTCTTCCTCCAATCCTGATGCTACATTCTTCTTATAGTCCAGCTTCTCAGATTATTTGCTGAGCATACAGATTGAATAAGCATGGCGAAAGGATACAGCCCTGACACACACCTCTCCTGATTTTAAACCATGCAAGTATCCCCTTGTTCTGTTCAAACTACGTCTTGGTCTGTGTACAGGTTCCTCATGAACACAATTAAGTTATCTGGAATTCCCACGCTTTAGTGTGATCCATAATGTGTTATGATCCACACTGTCAAATGCCTTTGCACAGTCAATAAAACACAGGTAAACATCTCTCTGATATTCTTTGCTTTCAGCCAAGATCCATCTAACCTAAGCAGTGATATCCCTTATTCCATGCCCTTTTCTGAATCCAGCTTGAATGTTTGCCTGTTCTCTGTCAATATACTGCTGTAACCATTTTAAAATTACCTTCACAATTTTACTTGTGTGTGATATTAATGATATTGTTCAGTAATTTCTGCATTCTGTTGGATCATCTTTCTTTGGAATGGGCAAAAATATCTCTCTTTTCCAGTGAGTTGGCCAAGTAGCTGTCTTCCATATATCATAGTATAAGTGAGTGAGTGCCTCCAGTGTTGCATCCATTCGTTGAGACATCTCAATGGATATCCTGTCAATTTCTGCAGTCTTATTTTTGCCATTTGCTTCAGTGCAGCTGGAACCTCTTTCCTTCAATACCATTGGTTCCTGATCATATGCTACCTTCTGAAATGGTGGAATGTGGACCATTTCTTTTTGGTACAATGACTGTGTATTCCTTCCATCTTACTTTGATGCTTCCTGTATCATGCAATTATTTTGTCCATAGAATCCTTCAGTATTGCAATTTGAGGCTTAAATTTATTCTTCATTTCTTTCAGCTTGAGAAATGCTGAGCATATTCTTCCCTTTTGGTTTTCTAACTCCAAGTCTTTGCACATTTCATTATAATACTTTACTTTGCCTTCTTGAACTATCCTTTGAAATCTTTAGTTCAGCTCTTCTTTACTTCATCATTTCTTCCATTGACTTTAG
This sequence comes from Orycteropus afer afer, assembly GCF_000298275.1. Lineage (NCBI taxonomy): Eukaryota > Metazoa > Chordata > Mammalia > Tubulidentata > Orycteropodidae > Orycteropus > Orycteropus afer. The sequence goes on from NW_006931828.1 coordinate 3,900, forward strand.
CGTCTCTTCATTCAAGATCAAGTTGCAGAGTCTCTTTTGACATCTATTTCAGTCTTCTTTTATTGTCTTTTTTTTTTATT
>NW_006931829.1:0-1877 GCF_000298275.1 Orycteropus afer afer
AAAAAAAAAAAAAAAGTATTTTACTGACGCATTAGAAAAAAAAAAAAGTGAACAATTGAGGATCTTTCAACATAATGCTAAACTAAGCTATTTCAGACCATTCCTCCTACTAAAAACAACCAGAAAAGACTAATATTTAAAAAAATCTGTTTCAAGGCACTGTATGATTACCAAAGCAGTGAGGGTCTGCAGGGCAGAAGGGAAGCATGAGAATTTACAACAAAAAATTATGCACTTTAGGGACACAAATTTGCACTGAATGCTTGGATTTTAAAAGAGTCACACTTCACTACTCCTAGATTTATACTCAAAAACACAAACCCATGTTCACCAAAGACATTTACTTGAATGTTCACAGTACATTATTTAAAATAAACCCAAACCAGAAGCAACAACACAACAATTTAAAAAGTCCATCAACATATTGTGCCATATTCGTATGCTGGAATACTATATCGTAACTGTGAAAATGAATAAATTTGTCTTACATGAAACAATAGGAATGAATCGTGCAAACATAATGTTGAATATATATGATTCCATTCATATAAAGTTAAAAAATAAAAATGTTAGTCCTGAGACCAGAAGAACTAGATGGTGACTGGCTACCAATGCCAACTGCTTGGAAAGGCATCACACCTGGAGATCCTGGATAGAGTGGGAGGAAACATGTGGAAGAAAATTCAAAAACACAAAAATGACCAGAATCACTGGTTGGATAGAGTCTGGTGGCACCCCTGAGACTATGGCCCCGGGTTACCCTTCAGGGTAAGAAATGGCCTCATGCTGATGGATTGGCTCTCAGCCCAACAGCAGAAAGATCTACATGCAGAACACCTACCCCAGGGCGATGCACCCACCTCCTCTAGGGAGATGTAACCCTTACAGCAGTCAGCCTTGAGACACCAGAGGGGCAGCGTTCACATAACAGGAAAGCTGGACAGAGAGGAATGCATGGTTAAGAAGGGCACAGGGAGGGGGTAACCACAGGGAAGAGGGAGGGAAGGAAGAGTTTGTTAGGGTTGGGATGGTAATCGGGCTGTGAAATCAAATGTGCATGAACTGTTGAATGTAAAACAAATTTGCTTGTAAATTCACACCCAAAGCACAAGAAGAAACCAAACCAAACCAAACTCACTGCTGTCGGACCTACTCAGAGCGACCCCTCCTTGGGTTTCCGAGGCAGTATCACTACGAAAGTAGATTGCCCAGCCTTCCTTATGAGGAGTGGGTGGTGGGTTTGAACCACCAGCCTTCTAGTTAGCTTTCAAATGCAAATAAAAAAAATGATGAATAGGAACAAAATAGAGATGTTAGAAATTACCTTCAGAGAAAAGAGAGAGTGAGAGGTGCAGAAGGGGTACAAAAGGATTTTGAGGTGCTAGTAATATTCTGGTGGCACAGTACCTAAGGAATCTGACTGCTAACCAGAAGGTGGGGGTTAAACCCACCAGCCACCAGTAGAAGACTGGGCAATCTACTTCTGTAGAGATTTACTGCCTCGAAAACCCAAAGGGGGTGGCTATGAGTCGGATTTGACTCGACGGCAGTAAGTTTGGTTATTTTGGCTTAGTGATGTTCTGTTTCTTGAATATCACATAGGTAGGTATTTAGGCATGTTTACTTGTGGCAATTCACCAAGCTGTACACTTAAGATTTGTGTATGTATCTGTGGTGTAGTAAATTACTTAGTGTGACTTTTCTACCCATAAGTCTTTGTAAACTCCAAGGTGGGATTTTCTATGAGCAACTGAGGAGCTCCTGATTGCTGAAGCTGTCCACCTGCAGTATTTCTGTTGGGAGTGGCACAAAACAATGTTCTGGGAGGTGCCCACTCTCTCTCAAGTGCTTAGAGTTCTGATGCTATGATTGGCTAG
>NW_006931829.1:2207-3833 GCF_000298275.1 Orycteropus afer afer
TTCTTCCTGAACTTGAATTGTAGTCTGGTGCTTCCCTAATAAACCTCATAATCTGTGAGCTCTGTGTGGCCACTGCAGTGAATTATCGAACCCAGGAGAGAAGTGGTGGGTGCTTTGGGAGGAACAGTTGGAGAAAGGGCTGGAGGGAGGCAGCATGTCTGGCCGTGTAGGAATAGGCCTTGGGTTACTGCTGGTAATCCTGTCTTCCTTTTGTGGGATTAGAGGACGTCAGAACATGTGGCCTCCTTGCCGTTCTTGCAGTATCCTATATTTAACTAAACTTTAAAAAGTAAACCATGGTAATTCAAAAATGAAATTTAGAAAATTCCACAGTAATAGCATAAAAAAAAAACTAAGAATAAACTTAACAATAAATACATAAATAAAATTCATACTCTCAAAATTACAAAACATTGTTGAAAGAAAATTTTAAAAGATCTAAATAAATGGAAATGGAAAGACATCCCATGTTCATGGATTGGGAGACCTACATTGTTAAAATGAAAATACTTTCAGAATTGATCTACAGACTCAACACTATTCCAGAGGGGGCTCTGGTGGTATAGTGCCTAAGGCGTTTGACTGCTAACCAGAAGGCTGGCAGTTCAAACCCACCAGTCACTCCTCGGAAGGAAGGTTCAGCAATCTACTTCCATAGTGATGCTACCTCAGAAGCCCAAGGAGGGTTTGTTATGAGTCAGATCCGACATGACGGCAGTAAGTTTTATTTTGTTTTTAAATAAATGGAAAGACATTCCATGTTCATGGCTTGGGAGACTTACATTGTTAAAATGAAAATACTTCCAAAATTGATCTACAGACTCAACACTATTCTAGCTGGTTTCTTCTCAGAAATCTACAAGCTGATCCCAAAATTCACATAGAAATTCAAGAGACCCAGAATAGCCAAAACAGTCTTGCAAAAAAAGAACAAAGTGGGAAGACTCACAGTTCCCAATTAAAAAAGAAAAAACTCACTGCTGTCGAGTTGATTTGACTCATGGCGACCCCTCCTTGGGTTTCCAAGGTGGTATCCCTACGGAAGTAGATTGCCCCACCTTCCTTCCAAGGAGTGGCTGGTGGGTTTGAACTGCCAGCCTTCTGGTTAGCAGTCAAATGCCTTAGGCACTACACCAAAATGCATTACAAAAATGTACAGAAGTCAAGGGAGTGCAGTTCTGGCATAACGATAGACAAATATGTCAATAGACTAGGACTGAGAATCCAGAAATAAACTCACACGTTTATGGTCAACTGAGCTTTGATGAGGGTGCCAAAACAATTCAGTGGGGGAGAGAAGAGCCTTTTCCACAAATGGTGCTGGGATAAGGGGACAGCCACATGCAAAAGCATGACTTTGGACCCCTACCCTACACCATACACAAAATTAAAATACCTAAAGGTAGGGGCCACACCTACAAAACTCTCAGAAGAAAACATAGGGGTAAATCTTCATGATCTTGCATCTGGCAATCATTTCTTAGACATGATGCCAAAAGCATGAGCAGCAAAAGAAAAAACAGAGAAAGTGAACTTCAGTAAAATGGAAAACTTGTGTGCATCAAAGGATACTATCAAGAGAATGAAAAGACAACCTACAGAATGGAAGAAAATATTTGCAAATCT
>NW_006931830.1:0-521 GCF_000298275.1 Orycteropus afer afer
TCTCGTGGACTCAAACTTCCAATCTTTCAATTAGCACCCAGATGCATTAACCATTTGCACTACCCAGAGACTCCAGCAGCTTTTTTTTTTTTTTTAATTATTTTGAAATAAATTTAAACTTACAGAAAAAATGCCAGAACAATACAAATAACTTCTGTATTCCGTTCCACCAGATTTCCCAATTGTTAAAATTTTACCAATTTGCTTTCTCACACTACTCTCTCACATGTGCTCTTTTTCTCTCTCTCATATACATTCTAAATATTTTTTTTTAATATTTTACTGTGTTTTAGGTGAAAGTTTACACAGTAGATTAAATTCTCATTTAACAATTTTAATACAAATTGTCCAAAGAAATCGGTTACAATTTTCATGTGTCAGGATTTTCATTATTTCCATTCTTCTTGTTCAGTTTCCATTATGTAGCTTCCCTATCCCCCTTTGTCTTCTCATTTTTGCTTTTGGGTAAATACTGACTATTTGGTCTCATATAGTTGGTAGCATAGTGCTTAAGGCACTTG
>NW_006931830.1:2371-3902 GCF_000298275.1 Orycteropus afer afer
TCTGAATCCAGCTTACATTTCTGGAAGTTCTCTGTCAATATACTGCTGCAACTGTTTTTGAATTACCTTCAGCAAGATTTTATTTGTGTGTGATATTAATGATATCATTCAATAATTTCCACATTCTGTGGGATTACCTTTCTTTGGAATGGACACAAATATGGATCTCTTCCAGTCAGTTGGCCAGGTGCTGTCTTCCAAATCTCTTGGGATAACCAAGTGAGTGCTTCCAGCAGGGCATCCTTTTGTTGAAACATCTCAGTTCCATCAATTCCTGGAGCCTTGTTCTTCACCAATTCCTTCAGTGCAACCTTGACTTTTTCCTGAAATAGATGAACATGAACCAATTCTTTTTGATACAGTGACTGTGTATTCCTCCCATCTTCTTTTGATGTTTCTGGCATCATTCAATATTTTGCCCATAGAATCTTTCAATATTGTAACTTGAGACTTGACTTTTCTCTTCAGTTCTTTCAGCTTGAGAAATGCCAAGTATGTTCTTCCCTTTTGGTTTTCTAACTCCAGATCTTTGCATACTTCATTATAATAATTGACTTTGTCTTCTGTAGCTGCTCTTTGGAATCTGTTCAGCTCTTTTATCTTGTCATTTCCTCCATTTGCTTTAGCTACCTCCCTTTCAAGGGCAAGTTTCAGAGTCTCTTCTGACATTCATTTAGTCTTTTCTTCCTTTCTTGTCTTTTTAATGACCTTTTTCTTTCTTCATGGGTGATGTTCTTGATGTCATACCACAATTCCTCTGGTTTTCAGTCATTGATGTTCAATTATCAAATCTATTCTTTAGATGGTCTCTAAATTCAGGAGGCATATAATCAAGGTCATATTTTGGGTCTCATGGACTTCTTTTAATTGTCTTCAACTTCAACTTCAACTTGCATATGAGCAGTTGATGGTCTGTTCCACAGTCATCTCCTGGACTTGTTTTGGCTGAGGATAATGAGCTTCCCCATCACCTCTTTCCACAGATGTAGTCAATCTGATTCCTGTTTACTCCATCTGGTGAAGTCCACATTTATAGCCACTGTTTATGTTGTTGAAAAAAGGTATTTGCAATGAATAAGTTGTTGGTCCTGCAAAATTCTGTCATGTGATCTCCAGAGCTATTTCTATCACCAAGGCCATATTTTATGAACTATGTTATGGCAATTGACTGAGTTGTCCCAGGAGACTGTGGTCTTAAAACTTTTAACCCAGTAATCCAATCCCATGAGATGTTTGCAAATATCTCAAAAGTCTCTGCAACTGTATTCTTTATGTACTTTATTACACATACGAATATATATGAAGAATACATAAACTTACAGATACATATGCATGCAAATACACCTATACATGCACGTGCATGTACTCACATATGTCTTCCTATACACATGTATGCATACACATATACCTATGGAACAACACTCATATTTTTTGTCATTATTGTTGTTGCAAAATTATATGTTATTACATTTACTGTAATTGTCCCTTATTCTTGCATACTTCTTAGTAGCGAGTTGTGCAGGTGTCATCG
>NW_006931831.1:0-751 GCF_000298275.1 Orycteropus afer afer
TGCTCTAACAGAGAAGAGTAGAACCCGCGAGACTATTGCCCTTGGACATCTTTTCAACCTGGAACCGAGCTCACCTCTGTGGCTCAACTTTCAGCACAATACACAGGACTGTAAGATGAACAGGAACACCAAGGAGGTGTGGGGTGCCCTCCTTAGAACAACCAACCATGCAAGACCAGAAGGGCGGCATTTGCTCAGGAACAAAGCTGAAAGGGAGGAAGGGATAGGAAAGAAGGATGAACGGAAATGTAAACACAGGGAGGAAGTGGAAAGAGTGCTGTTACACCGAAGGACTGCAATCAATTTCATAAAACAAAATGTGTGTAAGTTGTTGAATAGAAAACCAATTTTCTCTGTAAACTTTCACAATAAAAAGTTAAAAAGAAATTACTAAACCTCCTATTTCAGTCTCATGCAGATTGCTTTACTAAATTTATACCCTTCATTGTATGTAGTAGGATGATATTTTTATATTAGTCTCTAGCATTTTAACTAATATTTCCTTCCTCGTATGTCTCTGATCATTCCCTTATTTCAGACACTGAGGTTATCAGGTTCTCAAGCCTCAGAGAAGACCAGTGAAACTGAAAAGACATTGAAGTGAAGGTGGTAAGCCAAACACGTGAGTGACTCCAGAATGAACCTAAGGGAGCCAGCACAACCATCAAGGAAGTACGGAAACAGCAAGACCAGAAAGACTTTGACCATTTCTTGGTTAGAGCCTGGATTGAAAGCCATAAAGTTAAAAAAA
>NW_006931831.1:2601-3139 GCF_000298275.1 Orycteropus afer afer
AGTGGCTGGTGGGTTTGAACCGCCAGCCGTCTGGTTAGCAGGCAAGTGTCTTAGCCACTATGCTACCAGAGCTCCTGTTCTTAAATAGACTTTCAACCAACGCTCCTATTTTAATTCCCACACACCTTGTGCAGGTGCCAAGATTTAAATTCAGTTAGTCACCTTCACACAACTGCCTTCCAATTTCCAACTTTTGTTGCAATTTTTTCTCTCCTGTGCGCCAAAACTTTGTGATTTCATGCTTTTTTAAAAAAGCTTTTTATGATCTTTTAGGTGGATTTCAGGAAAGAGTAGAGACAAATGCATGGATTCCACCCATTATTATATCAAATAAAATATTACAATTATGTTTTTACTGTTTAGACCATTTTATATTTTCACTAGAAATAAACTATGCCTCACCAGAATCAAAATTAAATTATTTCAGCACCCACAAATGTAAAGCAAAAATGGAACTTCAATGAACCAAATTAAAGTAGTCAGAAGACATTTTGTATTTTTTTCTTGATGAATTTCAGATCTCTTCTAAAAAAAAAAA
>NW_006931831.1:3482-4237 GCF_000298275.1 Orycteropus afer afer
GAAATTGTTTCAATTTTCTTTTATTACCTTCAAAATAAAAATGTTTTGTTTGTATATTTATATATTTATTCATCACATTCATTCTTCCTAATTTTCTGTTTATCATCTCTGCTCATAAAATGAAATCCATTTACACTGTTATTTTACTAATATCTATAGGGTATTGGTTACTCACAAACACATTTTGCATGTTTCCAAAGACTTATATACACCCATGTATATATTTAAGATAAGAGAAAATCATATTTCCACTTCATTACAAAACTCTAATTAGATCATAGCTTTAAAACTTAAATTGGAATACGTCGGAATTAACTGAAAAATTCTGTATCCCAAACATAGAATCCAAAATAATTATACTTACACATTTTAATTGACCTGGAAAATAAACCCTAGTGATGCACAATTTTGATTAATTTAACTATAAAAGACCAATCATTTTTTAAAAAAGAAATGTATATTGTTACGAAGTTAATAGCTTAACCGTTAAATAGTCTGATAACTGCACTTCCTTCAGAAAAACTCTACTGAGAATTTACATACCACATGAATTATTCATTTTATTTTCAAGCACTCTCATAAACATTGTTGAATATAAGTAACATGATAATTTCTATCTAGGAAGAACCAAAATACTAAGATGTTTACTACCTTGTTGTTGTCATGTGCCATCGAGTCGGTCCTGACTCATAGCGACCCCTCCTTGGGTTTCTAAGGTGGTATCACTACAGAAGTAGATTGCCCAACCTTCCTTC
>NW_006931832.1:0-638 GCF_000298275.1 Orycteropus afer afer
TAGTGATACTGCCTCGGAAACCCAAGGAGGGGTCGCTATGAGTCAGGGCTGACTCGACGGCACATAACAACAACAACAACAATAGGCAAGCATGTAGAAAATCCTGTCAAACCTATATATATTTGTGAGTGTACTCCCATTTGCCTTTCCATACCTGTTGAGCTTGCATGTCTATGTATCCAGTTGTAGATTATTGTCATTACTGTTAGCACAGGACTATGTATTTACCTTTGTTGCCTTTAAGTCTTCTGCTCCTTCCAGTGTCTTCCTCCCACTTGATCATTTTGTTCTGACCTCCCCCTTATTGTATGTTGCCTTTTCCTTCACCTACGTTAATATGTGTCTACCCTCTAGTTAGTGATTTGCCTTCCTATTCCCTCCTACCTCCGGTTACCTTCAAAGAATGATTCTTTCTATGTGTAAATCTTTTTTTTTTCCCCTTTATTTATTTATTTGGGTGAAGATTTACAGAGCAAATTCACTTTCCATACAGCAGTTCACATATACCATGTCTCATGTCATTGACCACAGTTTACCACAATACAGCAGCTCCCCTCCCACTTCCTCCCCATAGTTACCTCTTCCCAGTGACCATCCCTCCATACTCTCCTGCGCCCTGAGCTGTCTCCCTGTGCATA
>NW_006931832.1:2738-3359 GCF_000298275.1 Orycteropus afer afer
CTCCGTTTGTTCCCCAGCCACCATGCACAGTCCTCCGTGCAGTCCCTGGCTAGGAGGGGGATTTTTAGGTTAGTTCTTAAGTCCTACCACCACAGGAATCTGCGAGAGCACTATCTCTTTAAATATCCAAAATAGTCAAGCTGCTTTTTAAACCTGCAAAATGGCGGCGCCCTCTGGACCAGCAAAAGTTCACAGCTCAGCCCATCTTTCTCTTCACCTTCTCCGTTTGTTCCCCAGCTACCGTGCACAGTCTTCTGTGCAATCCCTGGATAGCAGGGTGATTTTGGGGTTAATTCTTAGGTCCCGCCACCACTCGAGAATCTCCAAGCCATGTCATCTGTGCCATCAGGGTTGCTCAGTCCGCTGCCAGACCGCAGCTCCGTGTGTCTCCTTTTTTGGTATTTTCACACAAATTCTTCTGCTAGTTGGAGTTTAGTCCACTTTTGTATCTTTCCCTTCAAGGCTCAGGGGTCCAAGATTATCTTCTGTGTCTGTAGTAATTGGTTTCCCTTTTCTTTGTTGAAGAGGGTCTGTGCAGTCCTTCTGCCTAGTCCACCATCTTGCTGGAACTCTATGTGTAAATCTTATCTTGACTTTTTATGGTAGTGATCTCATACAATA
>NW_006931833.1:0-1663 GCF_000298275.1 Orycteropus afer afer
CTAAACATTTTATAAAAAGAGTTACTGCAAAATACTTCATAACCTAATAATCAATAATCTGTTCCAAATATTATAAAATGATGAATTTAGATTTAAAAATAGTTAAACATAAAAATGTTTTTCTTTTTCAATGAGTCATTCTGACCATTTTTCAAACTAAGAAATAAAACAACATAAAGTTAAGTCAGTGTAGAACATAGGTTACTTTGTTTCAGAGGAAGAAATGTAGTGAGAGGTAATTTATTTTTGTATGTAGTTTTCCATTCTGCATTTTTGTTGCTCTTATGTGCCATTAAGTTGTTTCTGACCCATGACAACCCAGCAAACAATGGTCCTAGTCTAGCATCATCCTCACAATCGTTTTCTATTATTTGACCCCTTTGTTGTAGCCACTGTGTGAATCCTTCTCAGTGAGAATCTTCCTCTTTTTTACTGACCCTCTACTTTACCAAATAGATGATATTCTTTTCCAGGGACTGGTCCGTCCTAATAACATGTCCAAATACGTGAGACAAAGTATCACCTTACTTTGCTTCTAAGGAGGCTTTTTCTGGCTTTTACTTCTTACAAGATAGATTTATTCATTCTTCTGGCAGTCCATGGTATAGTCTTTACTCATGGTTAAAGTCATAATTCAAACACATCAGTTTTTATTTGCTCTTCCTTTGTCCTGCTTGCCCATGCATATCAAGTGTTTGAAAATATCATGGCCTGGGGCAGGTGCACTTTAATCCACAAAGTGATATCTTAGCTTTTTAATATTTTAAAAAGATCTTTCACAGCAGATACATTCAATGTACTACATCTTTTGAATTCTTGACCGCTGCTTCCATAGGTGTTGATTGTGGATCCAAGTAAAATGAAATCCTTGACAACTTCAATAAATAGAGGAAAATAACAGAAACCATTAGTAGTTCTGTGACTAGTGAACTTTGATCAGGATTTTCAAAAATATTCTTATGTCATCTATGGACTATTCATTATCTAGATTGCACACACACACACAAATGTTCCCTTTCAATATATGAAAGTCATAAAGTGCATAGAAATAGCCCAATAAATGAGTGAACATTTTGTAATAAAGCATTGCTTTGGACAAAGCAAACTGAGATATTTTCCTCCTAAATTTAGAACAAGTAACATATTTGATTCAATAATCATCAAGCACTTAGACTATCTGTCAGGTAAGTTACAATTTTGTATAATTGTATAAGCATTTGTTATACTTAAAGTTATTTAAAAACACACAAAGCAATTTATTATCTTTTTTTCTTAGGTCATCTTTCTCGAATTCAGGAATTGACTACTCAGTTTCTTCATTGCCATCTTCATATCCTTGTTCCTCAATGTGTAAATGGCTGGATTCAAGATAGATGTAATCAAAAAGTCCAAAATCATAAGAAATTTATCCACTGGCACTGTGGGAAATGGCCACACATAGACAAAGATGCAGGGTCCAAAGAACAAAACCACCACAGTGATGTGAGCTAACAGGGTAGAAAGGGCCTTGGACATGCTACCTGAAGAGCTTTTCCAGACACTGACCAGGATAAAGATGTAGGAGAAAATCAATAAGATGACAGTTCCCATGGAAATGAACCCACTGATGGCAGTAACCATGAACTCTAGTCTGTAGGTGTCTGTGCAGGCAAGTTTGATAAAC
>NW_006931833.1:3338-3839 GCF_000298275.1 Orycteropus afer afer
GTCAGTACTCTTATATATTGATACAAATTATTCAGAAAGTATATTTTTAAAATATATCAAAGTATAAAATTTCCCTTAATGATGGCAGACATCCACTTAAGGGAAATTTCTGTAAAGTGATAGCAAAGGACAAGCTAAAAAACTTGGCTAGAGGGACACCTATGACACCATTATTTATAGAAAGATAAAATAAAAGTAACCTTAATGCTCACTATAGGGAATTAAATTATTCATACTACTTCCTATTTTCATCTACAGAAGACAATCACATATGTATAAACAATCTATTGGCAGTATCACAAGAATGTTCATAATGTAAGACTGATTGAAAATAGCAGGTTATAAAATAAAATATATAGGAAACTTATTTAAAAATATTGTATGTTTTGGAAAAAAATAAAAAAAATCCTAACATTTAGTGCTTGTTAATAAACTGTTAATCCCTGTTCTCATAAGTATTGGGTTGTTGTTGTTTTTAAGAGCTGAGATTGTAACTCATAC
>NW_006931834.1:0-607 GCF_000298275.1 Orycteropus afer afer
TCCTAATTTCACCATCATATTTGAGGGACAGTTTTGCTGGGTATATAATTCTTGGTTGAAAATTTTTCTATTTCAGGGTTTTATATATACCATTACATTGTCTTCTCACTTGCATGGTTTTTGCTGATAAATCAGAACTTATTCTTATTGGTTGTCCTTTGTAAGTAACTTTTCATTTTTCTCATGCTGCTTTCAGGATTCTTTCTTTGTCTTTGGTTTTGATGAGTTTGATGATGGTATGTCTTGGTGATTTTCTTTTAGAGTCTATCCTGTTTGGGGTTCATTGGACCTCCTGAATGGGTATATTCTCATCTTTCATCATATCAGGGAAGTTTTCTTCTAACAAATCTTGGACAATTTTCTCAGTGTCTTTATTTTTCTCTTTCTGTTCAGGAATTCCGATTACATGTAGGTTATTCCTTTTGATGGTATCCCACGTGAACCTTAGGCTTTCTTCATTTTGTTTTCATCTTTTTTCTGATTGTTCCCTTTCCAAAGAAGTATTCAGGTATTTTTCTTCCATCTCATTAATTCTCTGTTCCATTAATTCCATTCTACTCCTTTGCCCTTTCTATGTGTTATCTATTTCTGAAAATTTAGTATTAAT
>NW_006931834.1:2807-3503 GCF_000298275.1 Orycteropus afer afer
AAGTCTTAGTAAGAGCAAGAAATATTTCCCCAGTTACCTTCTTTTCTTTGTTAAGCACCTCTCTTGATCTACACACTGTGATGCTGGAAATACTCATACTTGAATTCATTCTGTGTATCTGATTATACAGTTGAATGTTATATATCCTGCCTTTTTTGTGTCTGTTGTCTATATTATTATCATAAATCCCCAGTTATTTCAGTGCCCAGTATAGTGTGATCTTTTCTGTCATTCTTGTGCCTTGTCCTATGGCACATTCCACATTCAGCATAGCCATTAAACTTAGTATTACATTACTTAATACTTTATTATTGGAGTACTTCTGTGTTGTTCCTTCCTTGTTAAATGGTTTTATGTCTTTTTTTTTTGAGAAATTTGTCATTTCTTAGAGGTCAAGACTTCTCTGATACTCTAAAAGGTAAAAAGTATTAGGAATACAGTGATAGTAGAATAATTATTAATTGAAGGATATCTTTTGTTTGGCTAACTTACGGCCATGCTTGCCAGGAATTTGATACCAGTATTGCCAGCGCTACATTTAAATCCAAACTGAATTAAATCATAAGTCTTCACACCAGAATTTAAAGTATAAGTGATTTAGAAGTATTCAAGTTTTTTAATGTCTTGGGAACAGAGGCAGATATTCTATTCAGAGGATTGAAAAACAAAACCTTGGTCTTTTGTTGTAGAATGTAG
>NW_006931835.1:0-2950 GCF_000298275.1 Orycteropus afer afer
TATCACCTGGGTCCCTGTGGCTGACTGTTCCTCTGTCTGGCTTCCTGGCTTTTAATCCCCTTTCTCCTGCTCTTCTGGCCTGCTGCTTTGGGTGTCCCTGAGTTGTCTCTCCTCACCTGTATCCCTGGGGTTTACTGCTCTTCTGTCCGGGTTCCTGGATTTTTTCCCCTTTTCCTGCTCTCCGGTCCTGCTGCTTTGGGTGGGCCTGAGTTTCCTATTCTTCTGGTAGTCCATGGTATTTTTAGTATTCTTTGTCAATACCACAATTCAAATGTTTCTATCCTATGCTGCTGAAATCTCCCTCCTCTCTCTTCTCTAATTACAAAGGTACTTTTCTTTCTCTCTTTCCCTGACTCCATTTATGTAAAACCTAGTCACAGCTCTTCAGTGGGTTGAAGCTTCTATGAATAATAGGCGAGGAATTACAAAAGACCTAGCTAGTTTCTATGCTTGCGGGGGAAAAGGAATGTATGTGTAATGTATCTACATGTGTATGTTTGTGTATATATATATACACACACACAGTTTGACCCCACCAGCTGCTATGTGGGAGAAAGATGTGACAGTCTGCTTCCATAAAGATTTACAACCTTGGAAACTCTATGGGGCACTTCTACTCTGTCTTAAAGGGTTGCTATGAATTGGAATCCATTCTATGGCAGTGGGTTATATGGAGAAACGCCCATATTCATATTAAAAAAATCTTACCACATGTAGCAATGTATAAACATTTTGAGGGAAAACTTATGTATACTCTGTTATCCAGGAGAAGTCTTTCTTGTCATTTTGGCATATTTCCTTCTAGGCTTTTATCTAGGTTCTTGTGTTTAAATTTTATATTCAACTCTCATATTCAGTGTTGTATCTTTTTTCCAGTTAGTATTATACAAAAATTATTTTTCCCATGTAACTTAAAACTAGCTAATTTTTAGGATGTTTCCAAATCTGTATAATTATAAATAGTGTTGGGATCAATATATTCATAAATAATCCATTTGTCTACATTTTGGCCTATTTCCTTAAAAAAAAGAAACCTAGAAGTGAAATTACTGGATTGTAAACTATGGAGTTTTTAAGATATGAAATCTTCATTCATTCATTCAAAACAAAATAAAAATCACACACATTTATTGAGTATCCAGTATATGCTAGGTACTGTACTGAACTAGGCACTGACATTATATTTTAAAGTGTGTAATATTATTTATTCCCAAGTTAGAGGAGAAACTGGACTTCCTATGAGTATTGATTGCTATACTGTCTGTAGCCAAAGTGAATGTGTCTTGAGAATTCAGGTGATGAAAATGTTAAGGATGTAGCAATAACAGCTGGTTTAACTGCCCGTGCCCCACTTAAGGAGCAGAATGTAGGGGATGAACATTTTCAATCTAGACTGAATTCATTTTCATTCTCCTCTGGTTCAGAGATACTGAACATGGAAAGGTACTCACTTGCCACGTTAAAGCACTGGCAGGACGCAAGTAATATTTTACTTTGTCTTCATTAGTTGTCTTATGCAATCTTCTCTTCAGCTCTTTTATCATTTATTCCATTTGCTTTAGCTACTCTCCACTCAAGACCAAGTTTTAGAGTCTCTTCTAGCATCCATTTTCGTCTTTTTTCCTTTCCTTTATATATTTTTTAAATTTTTATTGTGATTTTGGTGAAAGTTTACAGAACAAATTCATTTTCCATAGAGCAGTTCATATACATTTCGTCTCATGATATTGACTGCAATTCCCCACAGTGTAACAGCTCTCTTCCCATATCCTCCTCGTAGTGACCTCTTTCCTGTGTCCTTCCTTGCCATGCAGTTCTGCTCCCTGAGTTGTCTCCCTGTGCAAACACTGCCCTTCTGTTCTCCCATGATTGATCACTCCCAGTAGTGTTTCTACCTGATGTAAATGTTCACCCCATGTGCATGTCTATTGTTTGGCTGGAAGTCACAGGAGTGAGTTCAAATCCAGACCTGAAGGGCACCCAGGGATCATAGTCTCAGGGGTCTCACCAGGATCTATCAAACCAGCAAAACTGGTCTTCTTTTTTTGTGATTTTGAGTTTTGTTCCACATTGTTTTCCCACTGTATATAGTACCTCCTGCACCGATTCCCCTCTGAGTGGTTAACAGTGATAGCCGGGCACCCTCTAGTTCTTCTGGTCTCATGGTCATTGACCTCTCCTGTCTTTTTAATTATGATTTGCTCTCTTTATGTATGATGTTCTTGATCTCATCCCACAACTTGTCTGGTCTTTGGTCAATGGTCTGGTAAGTAGCTCTGGTAGTGTAGTGGTTAAGGCATTTGGCTGCTAACCAAAAGGTCAGTGGTTCAAAACCATCAGCCATTCCACAGAAGAAATATGAGGCAGTCTGCGTTTGTAAAGATTTACAGCATTGGAAACCCAGTGAGAGTCACTGTGAGTCAGAATTGACTTTATGGCAGTGTTTGGTTTCACTCCTATATAGCACTTATAGAACTATAGTTTGAGTACATGCATACCTGATAACATCTAACAAAAAAATATAAGTCACTTGAAGGTTTTATTTGCTTATGTAACCACCAAGTCTATTTAGAGTGTCTGGAATATAGTGTTTACTCAATTATATTTATTGAATTGATGTGTGAATTAATAATATAATTATTTCATTGATTTTATTGTTACCCAAAAAATCCATCCACAAATGGAAAATATGAAAAGCAAAATATTATAAAGAACACCCACAATCCCCCTGGCCTTGGCGTATTTTTTTTTTTTAATTTTGCTTATGTATGCACACATTTAATTATTCCCCTTTTGTTAGATATATGGGAGCTCTGGTGATGTAGTGCCTAAGGCATTTGACTCATAACCAGAAGGCTGGCAGTTCAAACCCACAAACCACTCCTCATAAGGAAGATTGGGCAATATACTTCCATAGAGATACCACCTCAGAAACCCAAGGAGGGGCCAC
>NW_006931835.1:3089-3656 GCF_000298275.1 Orycteropus afer afer
AAGGAACTATACAGAAGTGGATTTGGCACCAACTAGTGGAAAAACCTGAACAAAAACAGTGAGTACAGAGACAGTTGGAGCTGCGGACTGTCAGCTACTCTGACGAGACCAACAGCCTGAATATTTCAAAGTGGTGTTAGGACCTGAGAATTGACCTAAAGATCAGTCCTGGTCACCAATGGCTGCAGGGACAACTGCTCTGGTGGCCTATGAGTAGGAAGGGAAATAGCAAGGAGGAAGATAACCTGAGCTGTGGACTTTCTGCTGTCTGAAGGGTGCAGCCATTTTGATTGTTTACACGTGGCAGCCATTTTGGATATTTAAAGTGACCGAGGGCACAGCCATTTTGAATGTTTCCAAGCGGTGGCCATTTTGGATACTTAACGTGATTGAGGGTGCAGCCATTTTGAATGTATACAAGTGACAACCATTTTGGATTTTAAAGTGATAACATTTTCATTTGGATTCCAGGGACCTAAGAACAGGCTCTGTTTGCCAGGGTTGGCAAGGACATACGAGAAGCTGACAAAGGAAAGGAGACAAGTGGTGAGTATATAAGTGCTGTTA
>NW_006931836.1:0-3901 GCF_000298275.1 Orycteropus afer afer
TGGTAAACTGTGGTCAATGTCATGAGACAAAGCATATGTGAACTGCTGTATGGAAAGTGAATTTGCTCTGTAAATCTTCACCCAAATCACAATAAAAAAGAAGGAAAAAAAAAGCTTATGCACAGCCATCTATTGACCTCTCCTCATCCAGAGCAAAGATGAGTGAAAATAATGAAAGGTACAAGGAAATAATTAATCCAAAGCACTAATGGACCACATGAACCCCAGCCTCCATGACCCTGAAACCAGAAGAACTCAATGGTGTCCAGCTACCACTACTGAATGCTCTGATAAGGATCAAAATAGAAGGTCCTACATAGAGAGGGAAGAAAACGTGGAACAAAATTCAAGATTATTACAAAAAGACCAGATTTACTGGCCTGATAGAAACTGGTAGAATCGCCAAGACATACTCTTCAGGTCTGGAATTAAACTCATCCTCGTGGCTCAACTTTCAGCTAAATAACAGACAGGCCTGTAAGGTGAACAACAATACCATGGAGGTATGCATTCATTAGAGCAATTAATTATATGAGATCAAAAGGACAGCATTTGTCCAGGAATAAAGCTCACAAGGGAGAAGGGATAGGAAAGAGCACCCAAGGAAATGGAAAAAACAGGAAGGAAATGGGAAGAGTGCTATTGCATCACGAGAATTGCAATCAATGTCACAAAACAAAATGTGTATGAATTGTTGAATGGAAAATCAATTTTCTCTGTAAAGCATTACCCAACTAACAATGTAACTAAATAAATAAAAGTTACCAATTGTTACATTCTATGAAAAACATTGAGAAGAATGGGAATTCCAGAACACTTAATTGCACTCATGAGGAACATGTACATCACCAGGAGGCTGTTGTTTGAACAGAACAAAGGGACACCACATGGTTCAAAATCAAGAAGGGAGTGCATCAGGGTTGTATCCTTTCACCATAGCCAGAAGCTGGACTATATGAAGAACAAGGGATCAGGCTTGGTGGAAGAATCATTAATAACCTGCAATATGCTAACAACACAACTTTTTGTGCTGAGTGATAATGACTTGAAACACTTACTGATGAAGATTGAAGAATACAGTCTGCAGTATGGATTAAAACTCAAAATAAAGAAAACAAAAATTCTAACAACTGGGCCAGTAAGCAGCATCACAATAAATGGGGAAAAGATTGAAGTTGTCAAAGACTTCATATTACTTGGTTCTACAATCAATGCCAATGGAAGCAGCAGCCAAGATCAGACGACATATAGCACTGGGAAAATCAGCTGCAAAAGTCCTCTTTCAAGTGCTAAAGAGTAAAGATGTCTCCTTGAAGATTAAGGTGCACCTGACACAAGCCATGATGTTTCCAATTGCCTCACAGGCATGTGAGAGCTGGACAATGAATGTTGAGTTGTGTCAATGCTTTTGAGTTGTGGTGCTGGCAAAGAATGCTGAAAATACCATGGACTGCTAAAAGAACTAACAAATCGGTCCTGGAAGAAGTCCAACCGGAATGCTCCTTGGAAGCAAGAATGGCCAGACTTCATCTCACCTACTTTGGTCATGTGATCAGAAGAGACTATTCCCTGGAGAAGGATATCATGTTTGGTAAAGTGGAAGGTCAACAAAAGAGGGTAAGGCCCTCAACAAGATAGGATGACACACTAGCTACAATGATGGGCCCAGGTATGGTGAGGATCGTGGAGTTGGCACAGGACCGGGCACTGTTTCATTCTGCTGTGCATAGGGTCACTGTGAGTCAGATATGTCTCGATAGCACCTAATAACAACAACATGAAAAAGGAAGACCCAACTATATGTTGCCTTTGTGGAAGACAATTTAAATATAAAGATGCAAATAAGTTAAAAGTTAAAAAATACCAAAAAATATTTCACTCTGACACTCATCGAAAGAGTGCTGAAGTGGTTCTAATAATATTGGACAAAGTAGATACCAAAGTAAAAAATATCAGAGATAAAAAATATGATTTAATAATAATCACATTTTAGTATCAACTCATCAAGAGAACATACAATCCTAAATATTTATAAATCTAATTATAGAGTATCAATATATATAAAGTAGAAACTAATAGAACTACAAGAAGTCTTATAAAATCCACAATTACAATCATTTAAAAGCTCTTCTCTAAACAATTTTTAGAATAAGTAAAGAAAAAGTCAACAAAGGAGTTTCAGCAAGATGGCAGACTAGGCAGAAGGACTGCACAGACCCTCTTCAACAAAGAAAAGTGAAACCAATTAACACAGACACAGAAGATGATCTTGGACCCCTGAGCCTTGAAGGGAAGGATACAGAAGTGGAGTAAACCCCAACTAGCAGAAGAATTTGCGTGAAAATACCAAAAAAGGAGACATACGGAGCTGGGGTCTGGCAGGGACCTGAGAGACCCTGACGGTACAGACGGCTTGGAGATTACTGAGTGGTGGTAGGACATAAGAATTAACCTAAAAATCACCCTGCTAGCCAGGGACTGCACGAACTGTGCACGGTGGCTGGGGAGCAAACAGAGAAGGTCAAGAGAAAGGTGGGCTGAGCTGTGGACTTTTGCCGAGCCGGAGGGTGCCACCATTTTGTACATTTAAAAAGCGACTTGACTATTTTGGATGTTCAAAGAGACAGCGCTCTCGCAGAATCCTGTGGTGGTAGGACTTAAGAATTAACTTAAAAATCCCCCTGCTAGCCAGGGACTGCACAGAGGACTGTGCCCAGTGGCTGGGGAACAAATGGAGAAGGTGAAGAGAAAGGTGGGCTGAGCTGTGGACTTTTGCCAGTCCGAAGGGCATCGTCATTTTGAAGGTTTAAAAAGCGGCTTTGTTATTTTGGATAGTTAAAGAGACAGTGCTTTCACAGATTTCTGGGGCTTAAGAACACATTCTGCTTTCCAGCAACCCCAAGAACACTTGGGTCCAGCAAGACTAAAAAGGTACAAATGACATTCTTCTTGTTACTACACCCTATACACACATGGTGAATGGAGGTGTGGCCATCCCCACTCCCACCTACCTTCTGGGCCCACAGGAACTCCATCAAAGTCTGTGTGCTCAGACGGAGCCTGGGTGCCCTACCCAGTCATCCAACGATTTTTCTTTTTTTTTTTTCTTTTTCTTTTTATTTTTTTTGCTTTCTTTTTCACAGAGATTAGTTTGCTTGTATTTGTCCATTTCAAACCAAATAATATTATTAACACTTTTGTATTTTTTATTATTATTCTTAATCTTCCCCTACCAGGTCCTAGTTTTCAGCATTTTTTCTTTTCCCTGTGCCTGGTTGAAATTCTGCCACCCCTCCCAATTTAAGGTTTTTTTTCTTTTCCTCCTTTTTTTCTTGTCGTGAACAACCCCATTCCATGTTTTTCTTTCTGCATTCTTGCTATTTTTTTCTTCATTTATTATTCTCCTTCCACATTTTTTTTCTTCTTAGTGCCCTATCCCCAGATATTGCAGGTTTGCTTGTTTTGTCTTCTTTTTTTTCTCTTTTCTCTTTTTTTGTTTACTTTTCTGATGTGATTACATGGTGTATTTTTCGTCCATGGGCTTTTAATTTTTTGATGGTTATTCAATTGTAATTTGTGTCTAACTGAGTGGGAGATGACAACAGTCCTCATAAGACAACTACACCCACACCTCCTGTGACTTCACTTACTGAGCAAGAGCCACTTCTTCCTTCTCCACCAACAGGCCAATGATAAAAAACCACCAAGAAGAACCTGAACCACCTTCGGCTGCTCTTCACAAACAGTTAATAGACATCTAAATACAACAATGTCACAATGCCTCGGAAACAACAGACCATCACAGACCACACAAAGAAGCAGGATAAAGTGGTAGAAACAAGGGAGCAGGATATAGACCCAGAAAACATCCCTGAGGAAGAAGCAGCATTCGAACTCTCTG
>NW_006931837.1:0-819 GCF_000298275.1 Orycteropus afer afer
CTGCATGGACAACTGCACTGGTGGGTGCTGACTAAAAAGGGAAACAGCAAAGAAAGAGACAAACTGAGCTGTGAAATTCAGCAGTCCAAAGGGTGCAGCCATTTGAATGTTTACAAGCAGTGGCTATTTTGGATATTTAAAGTGACAGCCTTCTCATTCAGATTCCAGGGACCTAAGAATAGGCTCTGCTTGCGGGGGACAGCATGGACATACCAGAGGCTGACAATAGGAAAGGTATGATATTCCCTTTGTTACTCTTATACCCCACACCCTCTTGGTGAATGGAAGTGCAGCCATCCCTCACCATCACCCACCTTCTGGGCTGGCAGGAATGCCATCCCAGTCTGTGTGCCCTGACAGAGCTTGGATGCTCTGCCTGCCCCACCCCAGATTTGTTTTTCATTTGTTGTTTTTTAAACTATTCTCTGTTTTTTCTCTGTCTCTCTTCCTTTTTATTTTTATTCTTTCTTTTTCCCCTCCAAGTTCTAGTTTTGGGAGTTTTTTCTCTTCCTTTTTCCTGGTTCACATTTTTTTCTTTCTTGTGGTTCTTCCCATCCTTGTTTTCCTTTTTACCTTTTTCTCATTTACTATTCTTTCACTCTAGCTCTTTTCTCTTATTCCCACCTCCCCAGATATTAAGATTTTTTTCTTTTTCTGTTCATATTTCTTTTGTCTTTTGAAAGTATTTCTTTAAATATTTCTTCTCATTTATTGTCTTTTTTTTTTTTTTTGATTGCTGTTAAACAAAAAGTTTAACTGAGTGGGAGACAGCAACCTTGCCCATACAACCCAACCATGCCTGCACCTCCTGCAGTGCCA
>NW_006931837.1:2579-3137 GCF_000298275.1 Orycteropus afer afer
AAAAAGATATATCAAGCGAATGGCAACCAAAAGAGAACAGGAGTGGCAATATTAATTTCTGATCAAATTCTCTTTAAGACAATAACAACCATAACAGACAAGGAAGAATATTATATAATGATTAAACGATAAATCAAACAAGAAAACATAACCAAAAAAATATATATATGGACCCAATGAAAAAGCCCTAACTTACATAAATTAGACTTTAACAGAATTGAAAAGGCAAATAGATGACTCCACAGTTATAGAAGGAGACTGTTATGCACCACTTTCAATGACAGATAGAACTGGAAAGAAACCCAACAAAGATGCAGAAAAATTAAACAATACAATCCACCAATTTGAGCATGTAGACATCTACAAAGCATTTCACCCAACAACAGCACAATATACATTCTTTTCCAGTGCATGTGGAACATTCTCCAGGATAGACCATATGTTAGGCCCTAAATCAAGCCTTAATAAATTTTAAAACATTGAAATACTACAAAACATTTTCTCAGATCACAATGTTAGCAAATTACAAATGAACAATTGGAAGATCAATAGAAAAAG
>NW_006931838.1:0-761 GCF_000298275.1 Orycteropus afer afer
TTTTTATTTCAGTTGGTTCTGTTGTGATGACACCGTTTTCATTTACAATTCTTGTGATTTGAGTCTTCTCCTTTTATTTTGTTAGGTCTGCCAGTGGTTTATAGATTTTATTAATCTTTTCAAAGAACCAGCTCTTTGTTGATTTTCTCTATGTTTTTTTTTTTTTTTTCTGTTTCATTTGTTTCTGTTCTGATCTTTATTATTTCCTTGCTTCTAGATACTGTAGGATTCTTTTGTTCTTCTATTTCTGGCTGTTGGAATTGATGAGTTAGAGTGTTGATTTTGTTTCTTTCCTCTTTTTTGATGTATGCATTTATTGCTATAAACTGTCCTCCGAGTGCTGCTTTTGCTGTGTCCCATAGGTTTTGGTAGGATGTCTCTTCATTCTCATTAGTTTCTAGGAATTTTTTTATTTCAGGTTTTGTCTGTTCTGTAACCCAATAGTTTTTAAGCAGAGAGTTGTTCAGCTTCCGTATGTTTGATTCTTTTTCCTTGCTCTTCCTATTATTCATTTCTAGTTTTATAGCATTGTGGTCCAAGAAGATGCTTTGCAGTATTTCAATGCTTTTGAATTTATCGAGGCTTGTTTTATGTTCTACCATATGGTCTATTCTGGAGAAGGATCCATGTACATTGGAAAAGAATGTGAATTGTGTTTTTGTTGGGTGAAGTGCTCTATATATGTCTATGAGTTCCAGTTGGTTGATTGTACTGTTGAGCTCTTCTGTATCCTTGTTGAGTTTTTTTCCCGTTGACCTGTC
>NW_006931838.1:1936-2978 GCF_000298275.1 Orycteropus afer afer
GATATGTTAGTTGCTGTTGTTTTGTGCTGATAAAGTTCCTTGGTTTTTAAGGTAGAATGTTTTATGGTCTTATTTTGAATATCTATTTCTGATTTGGTTTTAGAGTTGATGCCACATATCCTGGCTTTGTTGATCTCTGTTGTGGGTTCTCTATTGGTAGGACTTCCTTAAGCATTTCTTGTAGGGTTGGTCTCATTTTCACAAAGTCTCTTAATTTCTGTTTATCTGAGAATGCCTTGATTTCGCCCTCATATTTGATGGATAATTTGGCTGGATACAGAATTCTTGGTTGGAAGTTCTTTTCCTTCAGAGTTTTATATATGCCATTCCACTGCCTTCTTTCCTGCATGGTTTCTGCTGAGTAATTAGAGCTCAGCCTAACTGTTTGATTATTATAAGTAATATTTCTTTTTTCCCAGGCAGCTCTCAAAATTTTTTCTTTGTCTTCGGTTTTGGAAAGTTTGATTATAATATGTCTTGGTGCTTTTCTTTTGGGATCTATCTTGTGTGGGGTTCTATGAGGTTCTTGGACAAATATCTTGTCTTCTTTCATGATATAGGGGGAAGTTTTCTGTTAGCAGGTCTTCCACAATTTTCTTGGTGGTCTTTTTCGCCTCTTCTGGAATTCCAATGAGTCTTATATTGTTTTGTCTCATGTCATCACATATAATTCTTAGGTTCTCTTCATTTCTCTTAAATCTTTGTTCTGATTTTTCTTCATTCAGGCTAGTGTCCAGGGATTTGTCTTCTAGTTGGTATATGCATTCTTCAGCCAGTTCTAATCTGCTCTTTTGAGCTTCTAGTGTGTTGTGTAGTTCTGTCATTTTGGTGCTCATGGTCTGCATATCAATAGACATCTTCTGCATTTCTAACTGCTGTTTTTGTATGCGTTCTGATTGTGCAATAATCTTAATATACTGTTCCACAATTATTTTCCTGAGTTCCTCCAGGAAACTGTGTTCTCCTGTTTCTGTTTGGGGTTTCTTAGGCTCTTGTATAGCTCTGTAAACATATCTGGTAAATTCCTTCTTAGATAATTCTA
>NW_006931838.1:3078-4138 GCF_000298275.1 Orycteropus afer afer
GTTTGATTTGAGGTTGCCTGTTGTTTCCTAGACATTTTGAGGTTGTCTTTAACTGCTGGTTATGTGTTGATTTGTTTTGTCTTGGTTTTATGGTTTAATATGTTGAAAGGATGAAGCTGGTGTATTTTATTTTATTATTGATTCAAGTATAGTGGGTCACTCTGCAGTTTTCTTTGTGATGGTGGAATCACTGTGTGGAATGTGGATATATGTTTCTGTTTGTCGTGAAAAGGGTTTAGAGTTCAAACCAGGAGGTTTTATGTTGGCTGACTATGGTTTCTTCTATTGAATGAGTGAAGTTATTGGCGGAGAAAGTGGGAGAGGAAAAAGGAAAGCTTGCTGTTGCTAGGGTCAGTTTCTAGGGCTTTGAGCGGGCTGCTACTGATGACGTTGTACTGTTATTTACAAGCCTGTGGCTCAATTTCAGGAAAGATTTCTGTTGTTAGGGTGTCACCACTTTCCACCAGGCTTAGACACATGTAAAGACCCCGCTCCCAAGCCCCTTTGGCACCAAAAACCCATCCAAGGCAAATTCCCGGGTCCGCACTCATCCGCGGATTTTTCTCTCTCCACCCTGTCTGCCCACAGCACTGGCCCAATCTGCCCAGACTGCGAACAGCTTGGGAGTTAGTCTGTGATACTGCCCACCTGCGGTGCCAAAGATGTGTGTGGTTTCAGTTGTGCTGGAGTTGGGAAAGTGCCTGCTAGTAATCTGTGGCCCCGATATTAGTGACAAAGATAAGCACAGACCTCTCAATGTCACCCAACTGACCCAAGCCTATTCAGTGACCCGCTGAGGGGGGAGCGAGCTCACCTTCCTGGAGCACCAGTGAGCTCTCTGCTTGGGTTTCAGTGGTGCTGTGTGTGCCCGTTTGCACCTAGCCGACCCAAGTTATCGATAAAATCAGGTGCTGAAGGTAGATCGTTGGGGTGTTTGCTGGTATGTTGGTGTGGTTGCTGGTATGCTGATATAGGGTGTCTTCTGCCTTGGCCCAGGAAGGTATCAGGTGGCCATTCTCATCTGCCAGTCACTCCCCTAGGGAAGTCTCCAATTGCCTTT
>NW_006931839.1:0-533 GCF_000298275.1 Orycteropus afer afer
AGGGGGAGGCCTTCAACGAGATGGATTGACACGGTGGCTGCAATGATGGGCTCAAGTATAGCAGGGATTGTGGGGCTGACGCGGGATTGGGCAGTGTTTCGTTCTGCTGTGCATGGGGTTGGTATGAGTCGGAAATGACTCGATGGCACTTAACAACAACAACAACAAGTATTCCATTGTGTGTATGTACCATAGTTTGGTTATCCATTTCTCACTTGATGGACACCTAGGTTGTTTCCATCTTTTGGCTATTGTAAATAATGCTGCGATGAACATGGGTGTGCATATATCTTTTCTTGTCATGGCTCTCACTTCTTTAGTGTATAATGCCTAGTAATGGAAAGGCTGGGTCAAATGGTATTTCTAATTCCAACTTTTGAAGGAATTGTCATACTGCTTTCCACAATGGTTGTACCATTTTACAGTCCCATCAGCAGTGTACGAGAGTCCCAATCTCTCCACATCCTCGCCAGCAATTATTATTTTCTGTCATGTTGATCTTTACTACTAGTGCTGGAGCAAGATGGTATCTC
>NW_006931839.1:3509-4369 GCF_000298275.1 Orycteropus afer afer
TATTGTTTAGCTCTTCTGCATCTTTGTTGAGTTTCTTTCCAGTTGTTCTGTCTTTCAAATAAAGTGATGTATTAAAAATCTCCCACTATTATGTGGAGTCATCTCTTTGGCTTTTCAATTCTTTTAAAGTCTGATTTATGTATTTTGGGGCTCTTTCATTGGGTCCATAGATATTTATTATGCTTATATCTTCATGTTCAATTGATACTTTAATCATTATATAATGTCCTTTGTCTCACATGGTGGTTTTTGTCTTAAAGTCAATTTGATCAGAAATTAATATTGCCACGCCTGCTCTCTAACAGTTGCCGTTTGCTTGATATATCTTTTTCCAGCTTTTGATTTTTAGTCTATTTTTGTGTTTATCTCTAAGGTGTGTCTCTTGTATGCAGAATATTGATGGGTTTTGTTTTCTTATCCAGCTGCAACTCTCCTTCTTTGGAATGGTGCATTTCATCCATTAACATTCAGGGTAATTATTGACAAGTATGAATTGGTTGCTGTCATTTTGGTATGTGTTTTTTCATAGTGTCCCTTGTTTCTTTGCTCCATATTATTTTCTGTGTTGAGCTCGTTATGTTTATGAATTGTGTTATCATTTCCTTTGTTGCTGTTGTTTTAGTATTTGCTGAGTATTTGTACTTGTCCTCTTTTTTATTGTAATATGCAGATTTATTATTTTTCTTTGAGGTTACCCTATGATTTATAATTTTCTCCCGGAGTTTAGAACAGTCCATTCTATCTTGCAGCTCTCTTTACTTCCCTACCATTTAGAAGTTCTGTAACTACACAGTCTTTTCCCTCTTTTTGTTTGTAGTTGTCCTCACTTGCCAATTGATGTCTCTGTTTCCCTGTTTACA
>NW_006931840.1:0-1068 GCF_000298275.1 Orycteropus afer afer
TAAATTCTAGGGATAATTCCCTTGTCAGATATGTCATTGCCAAATATTTTTTCCCAATCTGTAGGTTCTCTTTTGACTCTTTTGGAGAAGTCTTTGGAAGCACATAAAAATTTAATTTGTAGAGGGTCCCATCCACCTAGTTTCTCTTCTGCTGTTTGTGCATTTTGGGTTATGCTTGATAGTCTATTTATCTAGTAGACTATGGTCTATTCCACAGTCAGCCCCTGGCCTTGATCAGACTGATGATATTGAGTTTTTCCATATCTATATCTGTAGATATAGTTGATTTGATTCTTGTCTATGCTGTCAGGAGAGGTCTATATGTATAGTCATCATTAAAAGGTATTTGCAATGAGTATGTCATTGGTCTTGCAAAATTCTATTGTGCACTCTCCAATGTCATATCTGCAAAAGGGTTCATCTTTGTTGTCTATACCTCCCACGTATAGTGCCTAAGGTACTAGACTGCTAACCAGAAGGCTGGTGGTTCAAGCCCACCAGCCACTGCTCAGAAGGAAGATTGGGCAATGTACTTCTGTAGTGATACTGCCTCGGAAACCCAAGGAGGGGTCACTATGAGTCGGGTATGACTTGATGGCACACAACAACAGCAACAACAAATTTGCCCCTAGTTTTTCCTAGAGGAACTATATAGTTTTAGGTTTCACATTTAAGTCTTTGATCCATCTGGAGTTAGTTTTTGTGTATGGTGTGAGGTACAGATCTTGTTTCTTTTCTCTGAAAATGTATATCCAGTTTTGCTAGCACCATTTATTAAACAAACATTCTCTTCCCCGTTTCATGGATTTAGGCCTTTTGTCAAAGATCAGCTGACCATAGGTCTATGGATGTATTTCTGGGTTCTCAATTCTATTCCATTGGTCTATGTGTCTGTCATTGTACCAATACAAGGCAGTTTTGACTACTGTGGCTGTATAATAGGTTTGAGATCTGGCAGTGTGAGACCTCCACTTTGTTCTTTTTCTTCAATAGTGCTTTGCTTATCCGAGGTCTCTTTCCTTTCCATATAAAGTTAGTGATTGGTTTTTCCATATCCCTAAAGAATGT
>NW_006931840.1:2928-4125 GCF_000298275.1 Orycteropus afer afer
GGTTTGTCAATTTTATTGATCTTTTCAAAAAACCAACTTCTGGTCTTGTTGATTTTTTCTATAGCCCTTCTATTTTCAGTTTCATTGATTTCTGCTTGAATCTTTATTATTTCCTTTCTTCTGGTGACTGTAGGCTATCATGCTATTCTTTTTGTAATTTGTGGAAATGTTGGTTTAAAGTGTTGATTATGGCTCTTTTTTCTTTTTTGATGTGTGCATTTACTTCTATAAATTGGCCTCTGATCACTGCTTTTGCTGTGTCCCAAAGATTTTAGTATGTAGTGTTTTCATTCTCATTTGATTCAAGGAATTTTTCTATTTCAATTTTTATTTCTTCTCTTGCCCAGTCTTTCTTACGAAGGGTGTTGTTCAGTTTCCATGTGTTTACTCTTTTTCCATTGATCTTCCTATTGTTGATTTCTGATTCAATAGCATGATCTGAGAAGATGCTTTGCAGTATTTCAATGTTTTTAAATTTATGAAAGCTTGCTTTGTGGCCTAACATATGGTCTATCCTGGAAAATGTTCCATGTGCACTGAAAAAGAACATATATTGTTGGGTGAAGTGCTCTGTAGATGTCTGTAAGGTCAAATTGGTGGATTGTATTGTTTAGCTCTTCTGCATCTTTGTTGAGTTTCTTTCCAGTTGTTCTATCTTTCTCTGAAAGTGGTGTGTTAAAGTCTCCCACTATAACTGTGGAGTCATCTATTTGGCTTTTCAACTCTTTTAAAATCTGGTTTATGTATTTTGAGGCTCTTTCATTGGGTCCATAGATATTTATTATGGTTATATCTTCTTGTTCAATTGATCTTTTAATCATTATATAATATCCTTCTTTGTCTCATATGATGGTTTTTTCTGAAAGTCAATTTGATCAGAAATTAATATTTCCACTCCTGCTCTTTTATGGTTTCCATTTGCTTTATATATCTTTTTCCAACCTTAGATTTTTAGTCTATTTTTTGTCTTTGTCTCTAAGGTGTGTGTCTTATAGACAGCATATTGATGGGTTTTGTTTTCTTATCCAATCTGCAACTCTCCATCTATTGAGTGGTGCATTTAGTCCATTAACATTCAGTGTAATTATTGATAAGTATGAATTTGTTGCTGTCATTTTGTTATGT
The DNA here is from genome assembly GCF_000298275.1 of Orycteropus afer afer. Lineage (NCBI taxonomy): Eukaryota > Metazoa > Chordata > Mammalia > Tubulidentata > Orycteropodidae > Orycteropus > Orycteropus afer. The sequence goes on from NW_006931840.1 coordinate 4,054, forward strand.
GTTTTTTCATGGTGTCCCTGGTTTCTTTGTTCCATATTATTTTCTGTGCTGAACTCATTATGTTTATGAATC
>NW_006931841.1:0-858 GCF_000298275.1 Orycteropus afer afer
AGCTGTTGCATTGTGGTAAATTGTGGTCAATGTCATGAGACAACGTGTATGTGAACTGCTGTATGGAAAGTGAATTTGCTCTGTAAATTTTTACCCATACCAAAATTAAACAAAACAAAAAAAAAAAAAACCACCTAATACTATTATTATTAATATTGTCCTTTTTGTAATTATTATTCTTTATTCTTCTCCTCTCAGATTCTAGTTTTCAGCTTTCTTTTTTCTTTTCCCTGTTCCTGGTTCCAATCTTTTTTTCTTTCTTATGGTTAACCCCATTCCTTGTTTTTCTTTTTGCATTTTGCCCATTTCTTCTTCATCATTTTCCTTCTCTATCTTTTGTCTCTTATTGCCCTCTCCCCAGATATTGCAGTGTTTGTTTTATTGTTTTTGTTTTTTTCCCTTCTCTCTTTTTTCAGTTACTGTTCCTGTGTGATTATACAGGTGTTTTTTTGTCCATTTGCTTTTACTTTTTTGATGGTTATTCAACTGTTATTTTTTTCTGAGTGGGAGATAGCAACAGTCCCCATATGACACAACTACACCCACACATCCTGCAGCTTCACTTAGAGAGTCACCACCTCCTTCTCCACCAACAGGCCAATGATAAACAACCACCAAAAAGAGGTGACTCACCCTTAGCTGCTCTTCACAAACAGTTAACAGAGATCCAAATAAAAAAATGTCATAATGTCTCAGAGACAACAGACCATCACAGTCCAAACAAAGAAGTAAGATAAAGTGGTAGAAACAAAGGAGCAGGAAAGAGACCCAGAACATATACCTGAGGAAGACGCAGCATTGGAACTCCCTGATAAGGAATTCAAAAGAATAATATTTAGGCATCTTCAAAGGATTGAG
>NW_006931841.1:1250-1946 GCF_000298275.1 Orycteropus afer afer
GAGAACTTACCTGATAAGATGAAAGATGAGAATATAACCATTCAGGAAGTCCAAAGAACCCCAAATAGGATAGACCCCAAAAGAAAATCACCAAGGCATATCATCATCAAACTCATCAAAACCAAAGACAAAGACAGAATCCTGAAAGCAGCACACAAAAAACAAAAAGTTACTTACAACCATGGAAGCAAGAAGGCAATGGGATAGTATATATATAAAACCCTCAAAGAGAAAAATTTTCAACTAAGAATTATATACCTGGTAAAACTGTCCCTCAAATATGATAGTGAAATTTGGAGAATTCCAAATAAGCAGAAACTAAGGGAATTTGTTCCATAGGTACGTAGGACATCAGGTGTACAAGAAGGGATAGGGCACCCTAAGAAATCCCTCCTGAGAGAAGAGGCAACATCTGAGTATTGTTTCTGTCAGCCCCAGGGTTACAGGTGAGGAGAGACAACTCAGGGACATCCAGAGTAGCAGGCTGGAAGAGCAGGAGAAAGGGGTAAAACCCAGGAACCCAAAGAGAAGAGCAATCAGCAGAAGGGATTAGGTGAGGAAGGGAAACTTTTTTTGATGGTTATTCAACTGTTATTGGCTGTGGAAAACCTTATGAATAGCAAAGAAACACTGTTTGGTACATTACCGCACACCTTTAGGAATAGTCCGTTTAGGCTAAAAGGCTCTCAAAATAGG
>NW_006931841.1:3246-3922 GCF_000298275.1 Orycteropus afer afer
ATTTCTCAAACTGAAAGAACTGAAGAAAAAATTTAAGCCTCAAGTTGCAATATTGAGAGATTCTATGGGCAAGATATTGAATGATGCAGGAAACAATGAAAGATAGAACAACCGGAAAAAAACTCAACAAAAATGCAGAAGAGCTAAACAATACAATCCACCAACTTGCCCTTATAGACATCTACAGAGCACCTCACCCAACAACCACATAGTATGCATTCTTTTCCACTGCACGTGGAACATTCTCCAGGATAGACCATATGTTAGGACATAAAGCAAGCCCTAATAAATTTAAATACACTGAAATACTGCAAAGCATCTTCTCATATCATAACGCTATCAAATTAGAAATCAACAATAGGAAGATCGATGGAAAAAGAGCAAACACATAGAAACTGAAAAACACCCTCCTCAAAAATGACTGGGTAATATAAGTAAAAAAAAAAAAAATGAAATTAAAAAATTCCTTGAATCAATTAAGAATGAAAACACAACATACCAAAATCTTTGGGACACAACAAAAGAAGTGATCAGAGGCCAATTTATACCAATAAACACACTTATCAAAAAAGTAAAAAGACCCAAAATCAACACTTTAAATCAACATCTCCAACAATTAGAAAAAGAACAGCAAGAAAAGCCTACAGTCACCAGAAGAAAGGAAATAATAAAGATT
>NW_006931842.1:0-1223 GCF_000298275.1 Orycteropus afer afer
CACATTGTTCCCCCACTCTGTCCAGGATCTCCTATACAGATCACTCTCTAAGTGGTTGACAGTGGTAGCCAGGCACTATCTAGTTCTTCTGGTCTCATGGTTATATGGGCTGAGGATCGCATGGTCTGCCAGTCCCTTGGATTAACTGCTTCCATGTATCTTTGGTTTTCTTCATTCTTCTTTGCTCTGGATGAGGAGAGACCCATTGTTGCATCTAGATGCCCACTTGCAAGCTTTTAAGATCCCAGTTCTACACACCAAAGTAAGATGTGAAATAATGTTTTAGTGTAGTATGTTATGCCAATTGAGCTTGATGTCCCCTGGAACAATGGTCCTGAGCCCACAGGTCCAACTACTCACTCCCTCTGGGTAGCTGGCTGTGGCCAAGAAGTCACCATAACCCTGTGCCTTGTTAGCTCTACTATATACTTGGACATTCTTACAGAACATACAAATATACTTGTAGAAATATTGTCTGTCAACCCTATATATGGTCATGGGCACACTCTCCCCCTGCCTAGACACACCTGACTGTTCAGCCTGTTCACCCATCTATTCACCTGTAGATCAATGTTTGCCTTCACTGACAACGCAGTACTGTATGTGCAAAAGGGTTCATCTTTGTTGTCATGAAAACATGTTGAATGATGGGACTGAGTTAATACTTTCTAAGAACTGTATTAGAGCTTTTAAAGCATTTGGGTTTGAGTCTTAACATAAGTTCAGACACCTTTTCTTCTGAGTTCTTTCTGACCTTCAAACCAACATTGCGGCTATACATAGACAAGTTCTAGAACAAACCTAGGGAGGGGCAGTTTGCCTTCAGGAAGAGTGTTGTCCAACGTAGATTATACTCACACAAAGAATTGAGGAACTTGCCTGTGTGTGTCCCTATTTAATTTAAGGTTGGGGTTCTGGTATTGTCTTGTAGTCACCTTGTGCCTCTCTCTAAGCCCTAGAACCAATCCTGTGACTTTAGTCTTTATCCCAATTATGGTGCTTTACCTGCTTCTGTAGTCCTACCTGTGACAGTGATGAATGGATCTGCCACCAATCATGATTTTGTGATAATTTCCTTTGTTTTCAATCATATATAATTAGCCTCATGGCTATTACTCAATGAACTCCATTCAGCTTTCTGTACCATATACATGCTGATGTTTTCCCTCATGCTAGATAATCATCTTTATCTTTGTCCTGGCTAAGGCTTAATAAAAGGGTTC
>NW_006931843.1:0-836 GCF_000298275.1 Orycteropus afer afer
TCTAACTCACAGTGACTTCCTATATTTCAGTGTATATAACTGTGTGAAAGATGTTCAGTGTTGTGCCTTTTTAGAAGTTAATTGCCAGACCATTCTTCTGAGGAGTCTTGAGGTGGATTTGAGCACCAACTTTGGGGTTAGTAGCCAGGTTCTCAACCATGTATGATACCTAGAGACTTCTAGTCATACAGAAAAAATAAAATCCTTTGCCATTGATTCCAACTCAGAGTGCCCCTATAGGGCAGAGCAGACCTGTCCCATAGGCTTTCCAAGGCTATAATCTTTTTGGGAACAGACTGCCTCATTTTTCCCTTGTGGAGCAGTTGATGGGCTCACAATGCTTATCTTTCAGTTAGCAGTTGAGGGCTTTAACCACTGCATCACAGGGTTCCTTGATATAGGCAAGACCTCCCCAAAATCACAGGTTTTTTTTTAATTTTTATTGTGATTTGGGTGAAAGTTTACAGAGCAAATTCATTTTCCATATAGCAGTTCACAAATACTTTGTTTCATGACATTGACTACAATTTCCCACAGTGCATTAGTTCTCTTCTCACTTTCTCCCCATAGTTACCTCTTCCCTGTGCCCTTCCTTCCCATGCACTCCTGTGCCCCTTAGCTGTCTCCCTGTGCATATACAACCCTTCTTTTCTCCCATGATTTCTCTCTTCAAGGAGTGTATTTACCTAATATAAATTTTCAGCTCATATGCCTGTCTTTTGTTTGGCTGGAAGCCACAGGAGTGGGTTCAATTTCAGACCTGAAGGGCAGCTAGGGACGGACCATAGTCTTAGTGGTTCCACCAGGCTCAATCAGACCAGCAAACCTGGTCCCCC
>NW_006931843.1:3424-3882 GCF_000298275.1 Orycteropus afer afer
TTTCCCTCCATATATAAACCTTTACTTGACCCTTCACAATGACGAACTAATACTATATTTGTCCTTCTGTGATTGACTTATGTTACTCAGCATAATGTCCTCCGAGTATATCTATATTATGCAGGGTTTTGCAGACTACATTATTCTTTAGTGCTGCATAGCATTCCATTATGTGTATGTACGATAGTTTGGTCATCCACTCTTCCAGTATAAATCTTAGAGATAAATCTCTTGCCAGATATGTAGTTATCAGCAAATATGAACTTGTTGCTGTCATTTTTGTTATGTGCTTTTTCGTGGTATCGATTTCTTTGTTCCATATAATTTTCTATGCTGAGCTCATTTTGTTTATAAATCGTTTAATCACTTCCTTCATTGCTTTTGTTTTAGTATTTGCTGAATATTTACGCTGGTCCTCTTTTTTGATGTGAATGTTTATCATTTTTCATTGAGGTTAC
>NW_006931844.1:0-1390 GCF_000298275.1 Orycteropus afer afer
CAGCATATTGATGGGTTTTGTTTTCTTATCCAATCTGCAACTCTCCATCTCTTGAGTGGTGCATTTAATCCATTAACATTCAGTGTAATTATTGACAAGTATGAAGTGGTTGCTGTCAGTTTGGTATGTGTTTTTTCATAGTGCCCCTGGTTTCTTTGTTCTATATTATTTTCTATGCTGAGCTCATTATGTTTATGAATCATGTTATCATTTCCTTTGTTGCTGTTGTTTTATTATTTGCTGAGTATTAATGTTTGTCCTCTATTTTATTGTTACATGAAGGTTTATCATTTTTCTTTGAGGTTGTTGTTGTTTTGCCGTCGAGTCGGCCCCGACTCATAGCGACCCCTCCTTGGGTTTCCGAGGCAGTATCACTACGGAATTACCCTATGGTTTATAATTTTCTCACCAAGTTTAGAACGGTCCATTCTATCTTGTCACTCTCTTAACTTCCTCACCGTTTAGAAGTTCTGTAACTACACTTCTTTTCCCTCTTTTTGTTTGTAGTTGTCCTCGCTTGCCAATTGATGTCACTGGTTCCCTGTTTACAGTCTTGTAAGCTCATTTTACTTTGGATATGACCACAGTTATGGTTTCTGGGTTATGTCATCTTGTGTATTAATGGTCAATTGTTATTTGCTATTTTTGGTTCTCTGTTCAAAGGACTCCCTTTAACATCTCTTGTAAGGTTAGTCTCGTTTTAATAAATTCCCTTAGTTTCTGTTTATCTGGAAATCTCCTAATTTCATCATCATACTTGAGGGAGAGTTTTGCCGGTATATAATTCTTGGTTGGAAATTTTTCTCTTTCAGGGTTTTATATAAACCATCCCATTGCGTTCTCACTTGCATGGTTTCTAGTGAGAAATCAGAGCTTATTCTTACTGGCTGTCCTTTGTAAGTCACTTTTTATTTTTCCCATGCTGCTTTCAGGATTCTGTCTTTGTCTTTGGTTTTGATGAGTTTGATGATGATATGTCTTGGTGATTTTCTTTTGAGGTCTGTCCTGTTTGGGGTTCGTTGGACTTCCTGAATTGATATATTCTCATCTTTCATCATATCAGGGAAGTTCTCCTCCAAAATATCTTGGACAATTTTCTTAGTAGTTTTCTTTTTCTCTTCCTGTTCTAGAATTCCAATGATACATTGGTTAATCTTTTTGATGGTATCCCACATGAACCTTAGGCTTTCTCCATTTTTTTTTTAATTTTTTTTTTTTTTCTCTGACTGATCTCTTTCCAAAGAAGTATTCAGGTATTTGTCTTCAATCTCATTCATTCTCTCTTCCATTTCATCAATTCTACTCCTTTGCCCTTACAATGTGTTATCTATTTCTGACCACTTAGTATTAATCTTCTGGATATCTATCTGTAGATTTAGAATCATTTCTA
>NW_006931844.1:2361-3941 GCF_000298275.1 Orycteropus afer afer
GAATCAACTCTTCTCCGGTCTTCCTTATTCATTGTCCAGCTCTCACATGCATACGAGGTGATTGGAAATATCATGGCTTGTGTCAGGTGCACCTTAGTCCTCAAGGAGACATCCTTGCTCCTCAACAGTTGAAACGGTTCCTTTGCGGTTGACTTTCCCAATGCTACACGTCGTCTAACGTCCTGACTGCTGCTTCCATTGGCATCCATTGTAGAACCAAGCAACATGAATTCTTTGACAACCTCAATCTTCTCTCCACTTATTGTGATGCTGCTTATTGGTCCACTTGTGAGGATTTCTGTTTTCTTTATATTGAGACATACTTCATACTGCAGATTGTATTCTTCAAACTTCATCAGTAAGTGCCTCAAGTCATCCTCACTTTCCTCAAGCAAAGTTGTATCATCAGCATATCTCAGGTTGTTAATGACTCTTCCTCCAATCCTGATGCCACATTTTTCTTCATATGGGCCAGCTTCTCAGATTATTTGCTTAGCATATAGACTGAATAAGTATGGGGAAAGGATACAACCCTGACGCACTCCCTTCTTGATTTTAAACCATGCAGTGTCCTCTTGTTACGTTTGAATGACAGCCTCCTGGCCAAGTTACAGGTTCCTCATGAGTACAATCAAGTGTTCAGGAATTCCCGTTCTTCTCAATGTTATCCATAATTAGTCATGATCCACACAATCAAATGCCTTTGCATAGTCAATAAAACACAAGTAAACATCTTTTTGATATTCTTCGCCTTGAGCCAAGATCCATCTGACAACAGCTATGATATCCCTTGTTCCACGTCCTCTTCTGAATCCAGCATGCACCTCTGGAAGTTCTCTGTCAATATACTGCTGCAACCATTTTTTAATTATCTTCAGTAAGATCTTACTTGCGTGTGATATTAATGATATCGTTCTATAATTTCCACAATCTGTGGGATCCCCTTTCTTTGGAATTGGTACAAATATGGATGTCTTCCAGTCAGTTGGCCAGGTAGCTGTCTTCCAAATCTGTTGGCATAACCAAGTGAGTGGCTCCAATGGGACATCTGTTTGTTGAAATATCTCAATGGGTATTCTGTCAATTCCCGGAGCCTAATTCTTTGCCAATTCTTTCATTGCAGCTTTGACTTCTTCCTTCAGTGCCATTGGTTCTAGATCATATGCCACTTCCTGAAATGGATGAAAATCAACCACTTCCTTTTGGTACAGTGATTCAGTGTATTCCTGCCATCTTCTCTTGATGATTCCTGCATCATTCAATGTTTTTCCCACAGAATCTCTCAATATTGAACTCGAGGCTTAAATTTTTTCTTCAATTCTTTCAGCTTGAGAAATGCTGAGCGTGTTCTTCACTTTTGGTTTTCAAACTCCAGGTCTTTGCACATTTCATTATACTAATTGGTTTTGTCTGCTCAAGCTGCTCTTTGAAATCTTCTGTTCAGATCCTTTATCTTGTTATTTCTTCCATTGGCTTTAGCTTCTCTCCACTCAAGGGCAAGTTTCAGAGTCTCTTCTGCCATCCATTTTGGTCTTCTCTTCCTTTCTCATCTTTTTAGTGATCTCTTGCTTTCTTCATGG
>NW_006931845.1:0-465 GCF_000298275.1 Orycteropus afer afer
TAGCCTGTCATAGAGTTCTTACATAGTGTTTTCATAAAAATACAAATTAGTGAAAGGTAATTCACTACAAAGCACATACCTCCCAGAAAACACAGGACCCTGCACTATATACGGTGCACGTGGCACCGACCTGGAACATACTGATTTTACCATGGTGGCATAGTGCCTAAGGCATTTGACTGTTAACCAGAAGGCTGGCGGTTCAAACCCACCAGGTGCTCTTTGGATGAAAAGTTGGGCAATCTACTTCCGTAGAGATACCACCTTGGAAACCCAAAGGGGGTCACTATGACTCGGATTCGACTCAACAGCAGTGAGTTTGGTTTTGGTTTTTTAGTATGACAGTGCTCTGACCTGGTAGATGGATTAAAGGACATTAAACTGGGAAATCAGAAGACCTGGGTTCAATCCCAGATTTTGGGCCCCCGATTAGCTGTGTGATTTGGAGAACATCAGTGAGCCTCT
>NW_006931845.1:3397-4419 GCF_000298275.1 Orycteropus afer afer
AAGTGCATGACTCAGGCTAAACGCTCAGCTGAAAGGTTGGAGGTATGAACCCACCCAGAGGCTCCTGGTTGGTGTAGTGCCTAAGGCATCTGACTACTCACCAGAAGGTTGGCAGTTCAAACCCACCAGCCACTCTGTGGAAGGAAGACTGGCAATCTACTTCCATAAACATTTAGCACCTTGGAAACCCAAAGGGGGTCGCTATGAGTTGGAACTGACCCGACGGCAGTGAGTTTGGAGTTTTTATGGTCTGAATTAAAATGTGCTCAAAGTGGTAATACGTACTAGGTTTCAAAGATTTAATGGGAAATAGCTCAGCATATCATTAATATGGCTGCCATGTTAAAATGATAATATTTTACACATAGTGAGATCAGAAAATAATAGTATTAAAACTAAATTTTAAAAAAGGAAGCCAGTAAGAGTAAAGGACAGTGCATTCCTCAGAACTGATGGCATCCTTGTCCTGTGTTGACTAACGATTAACGGGGTTTTGGTAATTCAGAACTGTTGGTGTCCCTTTCTACATTAAAAAAAAAACAAATTAAGAAAAGATATCCAGATAAACTAAAATACCTTTAAAATAGTAATTTAAAAAAAAAACGCACTGCCATTGACTCAATTGTGACTCATAGCGACCCCTCTTGGGTTTCTGAGGCCGTATCCCTACAGAAGTAGATTGCCCAGTCTTCCTTCCAAGGAGTGGCTGGTGGGTTTGAACCGCCAGCCTTCTGGTTAGCGGTCAAACGCCTTAGGCACTACGCCACCAGAGCTCATAATAATATAGTAATGACAATAAATGATAATGTTTTGATGAGTGTCACAAAGTAACGCCATTTGTTATTATGAACCACTGTGTGTACATGGCATTTTTAATATGACGGGATTTACAGGGTTGGTATGCAACTGTGGGTAGTACATAAATCAGACGTTCATAATCCAGGGACTGCCTGTAGATTAAAAAAAAAAAAAGATATCAAAATTACTCTTTCTCCCTTTATCTTCTGTATTTATATTTGGAT
>NW_006931845.1:4981-5775 GCF_000298275.1 Orycteropus afer afer
GGGCAATCTACTTCCATAGTGATACCACCTCAGAAACCCAAGGAGGGGGCGCCATGAGTCGGGGCCGACTCAACGCACATAACAACAACAACAACAAGGAAGACCAAATGTACTCTAAGACAGAACTGTGTCCAAAAAGACTGGTTTGGACGTTAACAGGATTCTTCTGGACGCTAACCATCTTCTCCAAGTCTTCTCCCTCTCTGAGGGATGCCCAAGTTTGGGCAGGAGATTTCGAGTGTCTGATATGTGAGTACGGAAGCCCTCTTTCCACAGCTGATGTTCATTAATGACTCTGGCATAACTGACTCTGGGTGAGTAAAGGAAAGGATCTATTTTTAGAACATGAAGACTCTGGAAACGTCATGGAAGAAGACGACTGTGTGTTTCCCAAAATAAGCTTTAGTGTTCCTAATTGTTTCTGTTGTTTTTTCCATCTTCCGCTAAGTGAACTGTGCAGACGACGTCAGCTCATCCCACCTACAAGTTGGGCACTTTGGTTTGCAGAAAGATTCCAATTGGTTGAATGTATCGTAGAATGACACACTAAGCTATTAAAAAGAAACTGAAGACTAGGATAGTCCATTTTTCCTTTCGGTAATGTAAAGGGAGGTCTTTGGAAATATGTAAGAATGTGCATCTTTTGAAGAAAAAGGCATACTTGGGAAAGTAACCCTTTATGTTGACCCACTGCCATGAAGTCCATTCTGACCCACAGCGCCCCTAGAGGACAGAGTACAACTGCCCCACAGGGTCTCCAAGGCTGTCAATCTTCACAGAAGCAAAGCCCAAAC
>NW_006931846.1:0-2460 GCF_000298275.1 Orycteropus afer afer
CAGCAGAAACCATGCAGGTGAGATGGTAATGGGATGATATATATTAAGCCATATGTGATAATTGGGGTTGTGTGTCAACTTGGCTGGACCACAGTTCTGAGTGGCTTAAGCAGTTGTGATGTGGTTATTTCCACGATGAAATTGGATGTATATGTTTTGAGCAGCCAATCCATTGAATGGGACTTTCCCTAGGGGTGTGGCCTGCTTCTAATGTATATATGGACATCATGGAGAAAAGAGAGAATCTTCTGTGGATCCAGATCCTATTGTGTTGCCTACAACTATTTGTAAGTGAAGAATCCACCATTCGGCCTGGTGGTATTGTATTTGTCCTCTGCTGGTGTCAACAGCCTGTATACTGCCTGCCAACCTTGAGCTCCTCAGCCCCTGCATCTGTGTGAGTTGGGAAAAGCTTCCAGTTTGACATTTGATCCAGGAACTTGGGACTTGCCAGCTTCTATAAGTGTGTGAGATATTTTCCTAAGATTATATATATATATATGGGAGCTCTGGTAGCATAATGGCTAAGACACTTGCCTGCTAACCAGACGGCTGGCAGTTCAAACCCACCAGCCACTCCTCGGAAGGAAGGTTGGGCAATCCTACTTCCGTAGTGATACTGCCTCGGAAACCCAAGGAGGGGTCGCTATGAGTCGGGGCCGACTCGACGGCACATAACAACAACAACATACACACACACACACACACACACATATATATATACACACATACATATATATAACCTTTTTTAGTTTTGCTTCTCTAGAAAACCCAGCCTAACACACCCTTAAAAAAAAAAAAAAAAAAAAATCTCCAGCCAAGAATTACATACCCAGCAAAATGGTCCATCAAATATGAGGATGAAATTAGGAGATTTCCAGATAAGCAGAAACTAAGGGAATTTGTTAAAACCAGACCAACACTATTGTCATTAGGTGTTTTTGAATTGGCTCTGGCTCATAGCTACCCTATGTACAAAAGAATGAAATACTGCCCAGTCCTGCACCAGTCTTACAATACTTGAGCCCACCATTGCAGCCACTGTGTCAATCCATCTTGTTGAGGGTCTTCCCCTTTTTCATTGACCTTCCATTTTACCAAGCTTCAAGGAATGGCCCTTTCTGACAACATGACCAAAGTAGGTGAGACAAAGTCTGGCCATTCTTGCTTCCAAGGAACATTCTGGCTGCACTTATTCCAGGACAGATCTGCTAGTTCTTCTACCACTCCATGGTACTTTCAGTATTTTTTGCCAACATCACAACTCAGAAGCATCAACCCTTCTTCAGTCTTCCTTATTCATTGTCTAGCTTTCACATGCATATGAGGTGATTGAAAATACCATGGCTTGGGGCAGGAGCACCTAAGTCTTCAAATAAACATCTATGCTCTTCATCACTTTAAAGAGGTCTTTTGCAGCATATTTGCCCAGTGTAATACATTGTCTAATTTCTTGACTGCTGCCTCCATTGCTGTTGGTTGTGGAACCAAGTAATATGAAATCTTTGACAACTTCAATCTTTTCTCTATTTATTGTGATTCTGCTTATTGGTCCAGTTGTGAGGATTTTCATTTTCTTTATGTTGAGGTGTAATCCATACTGCAAGCTATAGCCTTTAATCTTCATCAGTAAATGCTTGAAGTCATCTTCACTTAGAGCAAGCAAGGTTGTGTCATCTGCATATCACAGGTTGTTAATGAATCTTCCTCCAATCCTGATGCCATGTTCTTCTTCATATAGTCTAGCTTCTTGGATTATTTGCTCAGCATACAGATTGAATAAGTATGGTGAAAGGATACAACCCTGAAGAGCTCCATGATTTTAAACCACGCAGTATCTCCTTGTTCTGTTTGAACAACAGCCTCCTGGTCTATGTACAGGTTCCTTATGAGTACAATTAAGTGTTCTGTAATTCCCATTCTTCTCAATGTTATCCATAATTTGTTATGATCCACACAATCAAATGCTTTTGCATAGTCCATAAAACACAAGTAAACATTTTTATGGTATTCTTTGCTTTCAGCCAAGATCCATCTGACATAAGCAATTATATCCCCCATTCCCCATCTTTTTTCTGAATCTGACTTGCATTTCTGGAAGATCTCTGTCAATATACTGCTGCACCCATTTTTGAATTATCTTCAGTAAGATTTACTTGCATATATATTAATGTTTTCTGATAATTTTCACAGTCTGTGGGATCACCTTTCTTTGGAATGGGTGCAAATGTGGATCTCTTCCAGTCATTTGGGCAGGTAGCTGTCTTATAAATCTCTTGGCATAGATAAGTGAGTGCCCCCAGCACAGCATCCATTTGTTGAAACATTTCAATGGGTATTCTGTCAATTCCTGGAGGCTTTTTTTTTTTTTTTTTGCCAATTCCTGCAGCGCAACTTCTACTTCTTCCTTCAGTACCATTGGCTCTTAATCATATGTCACCTCCAGAAATGGAAGAACAT
>NW_006931846.1:2620-3879 GCF_000298275.1 Orycteropus afer afer
CATGTTCTTCCCTTTTGGTTTTCTAACTCCAGGTCTTTGCACATTTCATCATAATAATTGACTTTGTCTTCTTGAGCTTTCTTTGAAATTTTCTAGTCAGCTCTTTTATCTTGTCATTTCTTCCATTTTCTTTAGCTACTCTCTGATCAATAGCAAGTTTCAGAGTCTCTTCTGACATCTATTTTGGTCTCTTCTTCTTTCCCTGTCTTATAATGACCTTTTCACTTTCTTTATGGATGATGTTCTTGATGTCATCCCACAATTCTTCTGGTTTTTGGTCATTGGTGTTCAATGCATCAAATCTGTTCTTTACATGTTCTCTAAATTCATGAGGAATATAATCAAGGTTATATTTTGGCTCTCATGATCTTGTTTTAATTGTCTTCAGCTTCAACTTAAACTTGTATATGGGCAGTTGATGGTCTGTTCCACAGTCAAATCCTGGTTTTGTTTTAGCTGAAGGTATTGAGCTTCTCTATCACCCCTTTCAACAAATGTAGTTAATCTGATTCCTGTGTACTCCATCTGGCAAAATACATGTGTATAGCCACTGTTAATGTTGTTGAAAAGCCAACATTACAAACGATTTTAAATGGAGTCCTTCAGACAGAGAACCATCAACAGCAAACAAAAACCAATGATTAACACACATGATGACATAACCCAGAAACCAACCCTGTTATAGAGGTATCCAAAGTAAATTAAGCTTACAAGACTGTAAACATGGAACCAGAGACATCAATTTGTAAATGAGGACAACTAAAAACAGAAAAGAGGGAATAAATAGTTTAGTTACAAAACTTCTAAGTGGTGAGGAAGTCAAGAAAATTGGGAGATAGAACAGATTGTTTTAAATTGTGGTAGAAAATGATAAATTACAAGGTAACCTCAAAGAAAGGATGATAAACTTTCATATCAAAATAAGAGGACAAGCACAAATACTTAACAAATTCTAAAACAATAGCAATGAAGGAGATGATAACACAACTCAGAAACAAAATAAGCTCAGTACAGAAAGTTAAATGGAACAGGGAAATCAGCAACACCACAAAACACATAACAAAATGACATCAATAATTCATACTTGATGATAATTAAATTGCATGTAACTATACTAAATACACCACTCAAGAGACACTGAGTTGGAGCCTGGTAAGAAAACATGGTCTGTCAAAATGCTATCTACAAGATACTCACCTTAGACACAAAGACAAAAATAGACTATAAATCAAAGGTTAGAAAAAGATATACCAAGCAAA
>NW_006931847.1:0-1614 GCF_000298275.1 Orycteropus afer afer
TGAACCTGTGGGCTTGGGACCATAGTCACAGGGGACATCAAGCTCAATTGGCATAACATACTATACAAAACATTGTTCCACCTCCTACTTTGGTGAGTAGTGACTGGGATCTTAAAAGCTAGCAAGCTGCCATCTAGCTGCATCAATGTGTCTCTCCTCATCCGGAGCAAAGGAGAATGAAGAAAGCCGAAATTCATGGAGGCAGTTTGTCCTAGTGACTGGTGCACCATCTGATCTGCAGTGTATACACCTATGAGACCAGAAGAACTAGATGATGCCCAGCTGCAACTGTCATCCACTTGGAAGTGGATCTATGTAGGAGATCCTTGATTGAGAGGGAGAACAGTGTGGAACATAACTCCAAATGATTTGGAGAAAAACAAACAAACAAAAAAAAGGTGGGGACCAGGTTTGCTTGTCTGATAGAGCTTGGTGGAGCCACTGAGACTATGGCACCTGGCTGCCCTTCAGTTCTGGAATTGAACCCACACCTGTGGTTTCCAGCCAAACAAAAGACAGGCATATGAGTTGAACATTTCCCTCAAGTAAATACACTGCTTGGAGAGGACAATCATGGGAGAAAGAAGGGCTGCTTATGCATAGGGAGACAACTCAGGGGGCAGGAGTGTATGGAGGGATGGACACTGGGAAGAGGTGACTATGGGGAGGAAGTGGGATGGGGCTGCTGCATTGTGGTAAACTGTGGTCAATGACATGAGACAAAGTATATGTGAACTGCTGTATGGAAAGTAAATTTGCTCTGTAAATCTTCACCCAAATCACAATAAAAAAAATAAAAAAGAACCTGACAACAAGAAAGGAGACAGGTGGTGAGTGCATAAGTGCTGTCAATTTAGAGGAGCAAAGTACACTGCTTGTGTAGATAACATACAAAGAAAACAAAAATTGTGGGCAAGTCACTCCAGCATGCAATCACCAATTAAATATAAACACATGAGAGTCACAATGCCTCAGAGACAACAGAGCATCACAGTCCACATAAAGAAGCAAGATAAAGCAGGAGAAACAAGGGACAAGGATAGAGACCCAAAACACATCCCTGAGGAAGATGCTGCATTGGAACTCCCTAATGAGGAATTCAAAAGAATTGTATTTCGGTATCTTCTATGAATTGAGAGACAGATCAAGGAAAACACAGAGAAAACCCTAGATCAATTTCAGAAAAACAATACAAGGACAAAATGACAAAATAATTGAAAAATTAGAAATGATACAAAATTCACACACAGAAATCCAGAAGATTAATACTAAATTTTCATAAATAGATAAGACATTGAATGGGAAAAGGAGCAAAATTGATTCAATGGAACCCAGAATTAGGGAGATTGAAGGCAAATACCTGAATACTTCTTTGGAAAGGGATAAATCAGAGAAGAGATCAAAACAAAATGAGGAAAGTCTAAGATTCATGTGGGATACCATCAAAAGGAATAGCCTATGTGTCATTGGAAATCTAGAACAGGAAGAGACAAATAAAACCACAGATAAAATTGTCAAAGATTTATTGGAAGAGAATTTTCCTGGTATGATGAAAGATGAGAATATATTCATTCAGGAAGTCCAAAAAACCCCAAACAGGATAGACCCCAAAAG
>NW_006931847.1:2772-3949 GCF_000298275.1 Orycteropus afer afer
AAAAAAAAAAAAAAAAAATGCATTGCCTCATGTCACTTTAGTTTTGTGTATTTCACTGTACATAAATTGAATTTCAATGAAATGCATTAAAAAAATAATCAGAAGTCATAGTTTACTGAGCAAATCTGCTGCAAAGACTTCTTTAAAGTGTTAAGGAACAATAACTTTCACTTTGAATAGTAAGATGTTCCTAACAAGCCATGGTATTTCCAACTACCTTAAATGCATGTGAAAGTTGAACAATGAATAAGGAAAACCAAAGAAGACTTGATTCCTTTGAATTGTAGTGTTGGTGAAGAACACAGAAAACATTATGGACTGCCAGAAGAATATATATTAGATGGTGTTTCACTGCTATTGGTAAGAATGAACAAATATTTCCCGGAAGAAGTGCAGCTGGAATGTTTAGAAGTGAGAATGGCCAGACTTTATCTAACCTACTTTGGTTGTGTTGTGAGATCGGACCATTCTCTGGTGGAGGATATCATGCTTGGTAAAAAGTAGAGGGTCAGTGAAGACAGAGAAGATCCTCAATGAGATAGATTTGTTACTGGGATGTCTGACACCCTGAGCAGGAGTCCTTGCCTTCTCCTGACAAAAAATTGAAAAAGAGAGGCAAAATACCCACAGAAACCAAAGTTTATTAAAAAGAGAGGAGAGAGGAGGGAAAGACGGAGAGAGGCTTTTACCTACGCTAGCATCCAGACTCTCCTAACAAAGGAATTCCTAAGATTTATAAAGGGTCTTCAGCAGGAAAGAGGCATCTCTTTATTCATGAACAATGTGGGGTTCTCAGGTTCAAGTTACAGTATGTGCCATGTCTCTGGACCCCTGTTTAAGCCCCAGTGAGAGATTCCTGTTCTCATCTGCCTCTGGTGGAAGATCACATTGTTGGTCACGTTGATCTTCACTGCGCATGCTCTACACCCGGTGGATGCCTAAGGGGAGACATAAAAGAACAATCCAGGGGTTTGTCAGCATTTTGCAACTATTCAAAGTTAAAAAAAAAAAAAAAGCCTGAATTCAGGCAGCACCAGTGAGAGCCAAGAGAAGGACCCAATTTAAAAAAAAAAAAAAAAAAAACCTCATTACTGTGGAGTCATATCCAACTCGTAGAGACCCCTTGTTCTGGTTATCTAGTGCCACTCTGAAAGGAATATATCACAAATGGTATGGC
>NW_006931848.1:0-521 GCF_000298275.1 Orycteropus afer afer
AGAAGTCTTTGGAAACACATAAGAATTTAATTTTTAGAAGGTCCCATTCATCTAGTTTCTCTTCTGCTTTTTGTGCATTTTGGGTTATGCTTGATAGTCTATTTATGCCATATATTAGAACCTCTAAATTTGCCCCTAGCTTTTCCTTGAGGAACTCTGTAGTCTTACGTTTCATATTTAAGTCTTTGATCCATCTGGAGTTAGCTTTTGTGTATGGTGTGAGGTACAGATCTTGTTTCATTTTTCTGCAAATGGATATCCAATTTTGCTAGCACCATTTATTAAACAAAATTCTCTTCCCACATTTAATGGATTTTGGGCCTTTGTCAAAGATCGGCTGACCATAAGTCGATGGATCTATTTTTGGGTTGTCAATTTCATACCACTGGTCTATGGATCTGTCATTAAACCAATACCAGGCAGTTTTGACTACTGTGGCTACTGTAGGTTTTGAGGTCTGGCAGTGTGAGACCTCCTACATTGTCCTTCTTCTTCAATACTGCTTTGCTTATCCAAGGTCT
>NW_006931848.1:2421-4376 GCF_000298275.1 Orycteropus afer afer
ATTGTTGGAGATGTTGGTTTAAAGTGTTGATTTTGGCTCTTTCTTCTTTTTTGATGTGTGCAGTTATTGCTATAAATTGGCCTCTGATCACTGCTATTACTGTGTCCCTACGATTTTGGTATGTTGTGTTTTCATTCTCATTTGATTCAAGGAATTTTTCAATTTTAATTTTTTATTTCCTCTCTTATCCAGTCTTTCTTAAGAAGGGTGTTGTTCAGTCTCTGTGTTTACCCTTTTTCCATTGATCTTCTATTGTTGATTTCTTATTTGATAATATTATGATTTGAGAAGATGCTTTGCAGTATTTCAATGTTTTTAAATTTACGAAGGCTTGCTTTGTGGCCTAACATATGGTCTATCATGGAAAATGTTCCATGTACACTGGAAAAGAATATATATTGTGCTGTTGTTAGGTGAAGTGCTCTGTAGATGTCTGTAAGGTCAAGTTGGTGGATTGTATTGTTTAGCTCTTCTACATCTTTGTTGAGTTTCTTTCCAGTTTTTCTGTCTTTCAAAGAAAGTGGTGTATTAAAGTCTCCCACTATGACTGTGGAGTCATCTATTTGGCTTTTCAACTCTTTTAAAGTCTGATTTATGTATTTTGGGGCTCTTTCATTAGGTCCATAGATATTTATTATGGTTATATCTTCTTGTTCAATTGCTTCTTTAATCATTATATAATGTCTTTCCTCATCTTTTATGGTGGTTTTTGTCTTAAAGTCAATTTGATCAGACATTTATATTTTCACTCCTGCTCTTTTGCGGTTGCCATTTGCTTGATATATCTTTTTCCAAACTTTGATTTTTAATCTATTTTTGTCTTTGCCTCTAAGGTGTGTCTCTTGTACGTAGCATATTTATGGGTTTTGTTTTCTTGTCCAATCCGCAACACTCTGTCTCTTGAGTGGTGCATGTAATGGATTACATTCAGTGTAATTATTGACAAGTGTGAATTGGTTGTTGTCATTTTGTTATGTTTTTTCATGGTGTTCCTGGTTTGTTTGTTTCATATTATTTTCTGTGCTGACCTCATTATATTTATGAATCGTGTTATCATTTCCTTTGTTGCTGTTGTTTTAGTATTTGCTGAATAATTGTGCTTGTCCTTTTTTTTTTTTTTTTTTAATTGTGATGTGAAGGTTTATCATTTTTCTTTGAGGTTACCCTGTGATTTATATTTTTCTCCCCAAGTTTAGAATGTCCATTCTACCTTGCAACTCTCTGGACTTCCTCACCATTTAAAAGTTCTGCAACTACACAGTATTTTCCCTCTTTTTGGTTTGTAGTTGTCTCCATTTGCCAATTTAAGCCTCTGGTTCCCTGTTTACAATCTTGTAAGCTCATTTTACTTTGGATATGTCCATTGCTATGGTTTCTGGATTATGTCATCTTGTGTATTAATGGTTGGTTGTTATTTGCTATTTTTAGTTCTCTGTTCAAAGGACTCCCTTTAGTATCTCTTGTAAGGTTTGTCTGACTTTAACAAATTCCCTTAGTTTCTGCTTATCTGGAAATCTCCTAATTTCACCATCATATTTGAGGGACAATTTTGCAAGATATTTAATTCTTAGTTGAAAATTTTTCTCTTTCATGGTTTTATAAATACCATCTCATTGCCTTCTTGCTTTCATGGTTTCTGCTGAGAAATCAGAACTTATTCTTACTGATTGTCCTTTGTAAGTAACTTTTTGTTTTTCCCAGGCTACTTTCAAGATTCTTTCTTTGTCTTTGGTTTTGATGAGTTTGATGTTGATATTGGTGATTTTCTTTAGGGGTCTATCTGTTTGGGGTTTGTTGGACTTCCTGAATGGATATATTCTCATCTTTCATCATATCAGGGAAGTTCTCCTCCAGCAAATCTTGGACAGTTTTCTCAGTGGTTTTATTTTTCTCTTCCTGTTCTGGAATTCCCGTGACATGTAGGTTATTCCTTTGATGGTATCCCACATGACTCT
>NW_006931849.1:0-1549 GCF_000298275.1 Orycteropus afer afer
AGGGACATAAGTGTTTGCTGGGGTGGGGAGTGGTGGGTGGGTGATGGCCATGTATGGTGTGTGAGGGTGAGGGGGTGACTGCGTGGGGTTGAGGGGGTGACATTATGTGTGGTTTAGGGGGGTGATAGCATGAGGGGGTGATTGTGTGAGGGTGAGGGGTGATGGCATGTGGGGTGAGGGATAAGAGCCTGTGGGGGGCAGTCTAGGCAGGGAGGTGTGAGAAGGAAACAGAAGCTGCTCTCAGTGAAGCAATGTGGGGAACGAGACCAGTGCCTGGGGAGGTGGGGCGGGCATAGCTGCCACTTCCCTTGAGGAGGACACGTGTGTCCCCGAGACGGGCTAAAGGGCAGCCAGAGCGAGAGCCCCGAGACCCCAGACCCTTGCTGCGGTAGAGGAGGGGCCGTGCCTTCCTGTCTGGGCAGCCGGGCTGTGGGTGTGTCCCTCGTCGGTGCCCGTCGGTGCCCGTCGGTCCCGTGTCTCCCAAGCTTCAGGTTTGTGCCTGTCCCCACAGCCTCCTCCGTCCCCAGCTCTGCTGTCCGTCTTGGTGCCACCAGGGCATCCCGGCTTTCCTGCTCTGCCCCAGGCCAGGGTCCCTGGGAGGGCTGTCACCAGGGCCAGGTTTCTCTGTTGCCCAGGGTCACAGGCAGTCATGGAGCGTGGGATCTCAGAGCAGTGGGAGGGCAGGTCCAGGATGGGTGCTCTTAGGCAGGAAACAAGACAGGCAGGTGGACACACAGACACGGCCGAGAATGACCCACTGGTTGCCACAGCACCAACGTTACTTGGGCCCATCCTGACCCCAGAGGGTGACAGAGTCCAGTCACCTCCGTTGGGCGTGCGTGGAGTGTGGGACACTGCCTCGTCAGGGACTGCCCATGGGTGGCAGACAGGGGGACAGATGGACACAGATGCCCAGAGTGTGGCAGGTGCTGTTGGGGAGAGGGGCACAGAGATGGGCTTTGATGAGGGGTCCACGGACCAGGTGGTGTGATGATCCCAGACGGAGGTTTGGGAAGTCAGTGGGCACCCCTGGTGGGGTGTGAGTGGGTGCAGAGCAGGGTCCTGTGGCTACCTTCACGTGGAAGTGAAGCTAGAACGTCAGGCCTTGGGGGGATGGTCTCAGGGGCCGGCCGTCTTGGCCCGCACACCCTGAGTGCCCGGTCTCTTCCTTCCGGCTGCAGATTCCCTGTCTCGGGCCTGGGCGAGTGTGTGTTTGTGGAGCCCACCCGGTTGGTGTCGACGGAGTGTCTGATGACGCGGCCCTGGGTGTGCAGTAAGATGGCCTACACGTGAGGGGTCCCACAGGAGGCCTCACCGCCGGCCGGCATGAGACCTCGCTCCAAGACTGCTCTGGGCTCCCCGCCCAGGCCAAGCTGGACTGGGGGCAGGTGGCCACAGCCCAGGCCGCTCTCCCAGGCCTGGTTCCTGGTTCCTTCTGTGTCCAGGCAGGTCCTGGACTCAGCCGCTGTGTCCCATTGGCTAAGTAGTGTAGGTGTCTGGCCCCTACACACACATGTGCCCACACACGCACACATGCGCCCTCACCAGC
>NW_006931849.1:3119-3886 GCF_000298275.1 Orycteropus afer afer
TGCTCTAAGTGGCGGCTGCTGCTGCCTGGAGGAGGGGCCTCTCACCTGCTTAGTCCCTGCAGGCCCAGGGTCGTCACCTACATCCCCATCAGAGACCTCAGTGTGGCGCTTCCCAGACAGGTGACGCCGCCACAGGTGAGGAGACGGCCCAGCTAGGACCCAGGGCCATGGGCAGAGTGCCACCTCCTGCCTCGTGGGTGCGGAGGGAGAACCCTGCAGGAAAGTGGGCATGGGAAGAAGGAATGGGAGGTGGGCAAGCACCCCGTCCTGCGGTCAAATCTTACCAAGGAACCCAAACCCACAGCCACCATTCCGCTCCACTGTGGCTCATGTCAGAACAGAACGGCCCCACAGGGTTCTGCCTTTCTTCCGAGGTGCATCAGGGTGGGTTCGAACCTTCCAAGTTCTCAGTTAGTTCTCTAGTGTTTAGCCTTAGTGACACCCAGAAACCTCGTCTTATTAAATCACCCAAAGCCTGCTGCTGGAAGCTTCCAGGACGTAGTGGCAAACAGGCTCTCCCAGCCTGGGCGGAATCCCGCACCACAGAATGACTCCAGGGCCGCATAGCAAAGCAGGGGCCTGTGCCTGCGTCCTCAACGTTTTAGGTTTTCCTGCCTGGTTCCTACCAAGGGAAGAAAGTCAAGAGAAAAACAGCAAAACCCAGTGTGGTGGTTAACGTTTGTATGTCAACTGGGCTGGGCCTGGTTGAGTGGCTGGGCAGCTGGATGTAGTATTCCCCATGATGAGACTGGTCATCAACTCCATGG
>NW_006931849.1:3986-4634 GCF_000298275.1 Orycteropus afer afer
TCCGCTCCACTGTGGCTCGTGTCAGAACAGAACGGCCCCACAGGATTCTGCCTTTCTTCCGAGGTGCATCAGGGTGGGTTCGAACCTCCCAAGTTCTCAGTTAGTTCTCTAGTGTTTAGCCTTTGTGACACCCAGAAACCTCGTCTTACTAAATTGCCCAAAGTCTGCTGCTGGAAGCTTCTAGGACGTAGTGGCAAACAGGCTCTCCTAGCCTGGGCGGAATCCCGCACCACAAAATGACTCCAGGGCTGCATAGCAAAGCAGGGGCCTGTGCCTGCGTCCTTAACGTTTTAGGTTTTCCTTCCTGGTTCCTACCAAGGGAAGAAAGTCAAGAGAAAAACAGCAAAACCCAGTGTGGTGGTTAACGTTTGTATGTCAACTTGGCTGGGCCTGGTTGAGTGGCTGGGCAGCTGGATGTAGTATCCCCATGATGAGACTAGTATTCCCCATGATGAGACTGGTCATCAACTCCGTGGTGGAATCTCCTGTGAGCAGCTGAGTAGCTACCTTGGATATGTGGTTTGTTTCCCGTATATAAGAAACAGCTTTGAGAAATGGTCTCTAGCCTATGGCATGCTTGGACCCTGCATGTAGCCGTGTCATTGTTCAGCAGCCTGCCATGCTCTGCCAACCTTGGGACTTTCAATG
>NW_006931850.1:0-616 GCF_000298275.1 Orycteropus afer afer
AGTCTCTCTCCATTGAGAATAATGTTGGCTGTTGGTTTTACATAGATGCCCTTTATTATGTTGAGGAATGTCCCTTCTATTCCTATTTTGCTGAGTTTTTATCAGGAATGGGTGTTGGATTTTATCAAATGCCTTTTCTGCATCACTTGATATGATCATGTGGTTCTTTTCCTTTGTTTCATTTATGTGATGGATGATGTTGATTGTTTTTCTAATGTTGAACCATCCTTGCATACCTGATATGAAACCCACTTGGTCATAATGAATGATTTTCTTGATATGTTATTGGAGTCTATTGGCTAAGATTTTGTTGAAGATTTTTTCATCTATATCCGTGAGGGATATTGGTTTATAGTTTTCCTTTTTAATGATGTCTTTGCCTGGTTTTGGTATCAAGGTTATGCTTGCTTCATAAAATGAATTTGGGAAGATTCTATCCTTTTCTATGTTCTGGAATAGTTTGAGTAGGATTGGTGTCAGTTCTTTGAACATTTGGTAGAGAATTCTCCAGTGAAACCATCTAGGCCAGGACTTTTTTTTTTGTTAATAATTTTTTTTATGACTTGTTCAATTTCTTGTTTTGTTATGGGTTTGTTCACCTTTTTCACCTCAGTCT
>NW_006931850.1:2166-3414 GCF_000298275.1 Orycteropus afer afer
TACATGTAGGTTATTCCTTTTGATGGTATCCCACATGAACCTTAGGCTTTCTTCATTTTGTTTTGATCTTTTTTTCTGATTGATCCCTTTCCAAAGTATTCAGGTATTTGTCTTCAATCTCACTTATTCTGTCTTCCATTGATTCAATTCTACTCCTTTGCCCTTTCAGTGTGTCATCTATTTCTGAAAATTTAGTATTAATCTTCTGGAATTCTATTTGTAGATTTTGTATCATTTATAATTTTTCATTTAGTTCTTGTATTGTCTTTCAAAATTGTTCTAGGGTTTTCTCTGTTTTCCTTAATTTTTTCAGTGTTTCCCTTGATCTGTCTCTCAATCCATTGAAGATACCTAAATATACTTCTTTTGAATTCCTTATCAGTAAGTTCCAATGCTGCATCTTCCTCAAGGATGTGTACTGGGTCTGTGTCCTAGTCCCTTGTTTCTCCTGCTTTATCTTGCTTCTTTGTGTGCACTGTGATGGTGTGTTGTCTCCAAGACATTGTGACTTTGTTGTATTTATATTTAATTAGTGATTGTATATTGGAGTGATTTGCCCAAGATTTTTTTTTTTATATGTATCTGAGTAAGCATGGTACTGTGCTCCTCTATTCACTAGTTGGCAGCACTTACATACTCAGCACCTGTCTTCTAGTGGATGTGATAGAGAAGGAGAGTGGGTGCACAGATCTCTGTTAACTGTTTGTGAAGAGCAGTTAAAGGTGAGTCAAAGTGTTATTGGTGGGTGTGTATGATTGGCCAGTTGGTGTGGAAGGAAGTGGTGGCTCTCACTCAGTAAGTGGAGCTGCAAGAGGTGTGGGTATGTTGGGTCATATGGGTATGGTTGCTGTCTCCCACTCAGTTAGACAAAAACAACAATTGATAAACCATCAAAAAAGTAAAAGAAAGATGAAAAAAACATACACACCACATAAACACACAGGAACAATCACCAAAAAGAAACAAAAAAGTGAAAAGACAATAAATGAGAGGAAATATTTAAAGAAATACTTTAAAAAGCCAAAAGAAATATGAATAGAAAAAGGGCAAAAAGAAAAACCTTGCAATATTTGGAGGGCAGGGGACTAAGAGAAATGAAGTAGAGTAGGAAAATAATAGGAAAACTGCAAAAAGAAAAACAAGGAATCAAGAGAACCACGAGAAAGAAAAAAATGGGAACCAGGAAAAGGGAGCAGAGAAAAAGCTGAAAATTAGAGCCTGGATGGGAAGAAGGAAGTATAATAATAA
>NW_006931851.1:0-840 GCF_000298275.1 Orycteropus afer afer
AAGATAATTAAAAAATGGTTGCAGCAGTATATTGGTAAGGAACTTCCAGAAATGCAAGCTGGATTCAGAAGAGGACTTGTAATGGGGAAGATCATTGCTGAATTCAGATGGATCATGGCTGAAAGCAAAGAATCCCAGAAAGATGTTTATCTGTGTAAAGGCATTCAATGCTGTGGGCCATAACAAATTATGGATAACATTGCAAAGGATGGGAACTCCAGAACACTTAATTGTGCTCATGAGGAATCTGTACAAAGACCTAGAGGCTGTTGTTGAAACAGAACAAGGGGATAGTGCATGGTTTTAAATCAGGAAGGGTGTGCATCAGGGTTCTATCCTTTCACCATAATTATTCAGTCTGTATGCTGAGCAAATAATATGAAAAGCTGGACTATTTGAAGAAGAATGTGCCATCAGGATTGGAGGAAGACTCATTAACAACCTGAGATATGCAGATGACACAACCTTGCTTGCTGAAAGTGAAGAAGATTTGAAGCACTTACTGATGAAGATCAAAGACTACAGTCTGCACTATGGACTATATCCTAACATAAAGAAAAAATCCTCACAACTGGACCAATAAGCAACATCATGATAAATGGAGAAAAGATTAAAGTTTTCAAAGATTTCATCTTACTTGAATCCACAATCAACACTCATGGAAGCAGCAGTCAAGAAATCAGACCTCATATTGCATTTGGCAGATCTACTGCAAAAGATCTCTTTAAAGTGTTGAAGAGCAAACATGTCACTTTGAAGACTAAGGTTTGCCTAACCCAAAGCATGGTATTTTCACTAGCCTTATATGCATGTGAAAAGTGGAAAATGAATACGGAAGAC
>NW_006931851.1:2278-2777 GCF_000298275.1 Orycteropus afer afer
TCTCCATTTATCATGATGCTGCTTATTGGTCCAGTTGTGAGGATTTTTGTTTTCTTTATGTTGAGTTGTAATCCATACGGCAGACTGTCATCTTTAATCTTCATCAGTAAGTGCATTAAGGCACATTCTACTGGAGGAGACAAGTTCCTAAACAGATCATTTCCATATAAATTGACAAGTGAACTCTTCTAGAGTGTGCAAGGTTCTACAGGACCATGTGGACAAAATGCAGAAATCTGCCTAGGTAGACTATAAAATTCCATAGCCCAAATGGACACAGAATATAAACAAATATATAAATGGACACTGTCTTGATTCAGTAGTTGAGGAGTATATAAATTGGGACTTATATTCCTCATGTGTATTCCATTCCATACGGAAACTTTGATGCATTCAAACCTTGGATAGGTATGTCATTGCAGTCCTTTCTACCTGTCAATACAGATTAAAAATCCATTTTGAAGGCAGGTTCAAAACTATGGAATACATGAAAACCACT
>NW_006931852.1:0-1281 GCF_000298275.1 Orycteropus afer afer
ATACTAAAACAACAGCAACAAAGGAAATGATAACATGATTCATAAACATAATGAGCTCAGCACAGAAAAAAAGATGGAACAAAGAAACCAGGGACACCATGAAAAAACACATACCAAAATGACTGCAACCAAATCATACTTGTCAATAATTACACTGAATGTTAATGGATTAAATGCACCACTCAAGAGATTGAGAGTTGCAGATTGGATAAGAAAACAAATCCCATCAACATGCTGCCCACAAGAGACACACTTTAGAGATGAACACAAAAGTTGACTAAAGATCAAAGGTTGGAAAAAGATATATCAAGTAAATGGCAATGGTAAGAGAGCAGGAGTAGCAATAGTAATTTCTGATCAAATTGACTTTAAGACAAAAACCACCATATGAGACAAGGAAGGACATTATGTAATGATTAAAAGATCAATTGAACATGAAGATATAACCATAATAAATATCTATGGTCCCAATGAAGAAGCCCCAAAATACATAAATCAGACTTTAAAAAAGTTGAAAAGTCAAATAGATGACTCCACCATTCATAGTGGGAGACTTTAATACACCACTTTCAATGAAAGATAGACAACTGGAAGGAAACTCAACAAAGATGCAGAAGAGCTAAACAATTCAATCTACCAACTTGGCCTTATAGACATCTACAGAGCACTTCACCCAACAGCAGCATAATACACATTATTTTCCAGTGCACATGGAACATTTTCCAGGACAGACCATATGTAAGGCCACAAAGCAAGCCTTCATAAATTTAAAAACATTGAAATATGACAAAGCATCTTCTCAGATCATAATGCAACCAAACTAGAAATCAACAATAGGAAAATCAACAGAAAAAAAGTAAACACATGGAAACTGAGCAACACCCTCCTTGAGAAAGACTGGCTAAGAGAAGAAATAAAAATTGAAATTCAAAACTTCCTTGAATCAAATGAGAACGATAATACAACATACCACAATCTCTGGGACATAGCAAAAGCAGTGATCAGAGGCCAATTTATAGCAAACAATGCACACATCAAGAAAGAAGAAAGAGACAAAATCAATACTTTAAACCACTATCTCCAACAATTATAAAAAGAACAGCAAGAAAATCCTACAGTCACCAGAAGAAAGGAAATAATAAAGATTTGAGCAGAAATCAATGGAACAGAAAAGAGACAGACAATAGAAAAAATCAACAAGACCAGATGTTGGTTTCTTGAAAAGATCAGCAAAATTGACAAACCACTAGCAAATTTAACAAAGGAAAAGAGAGAGAGAGA
>NW_006931852.1:2256-2801 GCF_000298275.1 Orycteropus afer afer
ATATCCCTCATGAATATAGATGCAAAAATCTTCAACAAAATCCTAGCCAATAGACTCCAAGAACATATCAAGAAAATCATTCATTATGACCAAGTAGGGTTTATATCAGGTATGCAGGGATAGTTCAACATTAGAAAAACAATCAACATCATCTGCCACATAAATAAAACAAAGGAGAAGAACCACATGATAATATCAATTGATGTAGAAAAGCCATTTGATAAAATCTAACGTCCATTCCTGATAAAAACTCTCAGCAAAATCAGAATATAAAGGACACTTCTCAACATAATAAAGGGCATCTATGCGAAACCAACAGCCAACATTATTCTCAATGGAGAGAGACTGAAACCATTCCTCCTGAGAATAGGAACCAGGCAAGGATGCCTGCTATCACCACTTCTATTCAATATTATACTGGAAGTTCTAGCCAGGGCCAGAAGGCAAGAGAGGGAAATCAAAGTCATCCAAATTGGCAAGGAAGAAGTCAAACTATCCCTATTTGCTGATGATATGATCCTATACCTAGAAAACCCAAGAGACTC
>NW_006931852.1:2901-4309 GCF_000298275.1 Orycteropus afer afer
CTATACCTAGAAAACCCAAGAGACTCAGCCAAAAATCTACTGGAACTAGTTGAGAGATTTAACATCGTGGCAGGATATAAGATCAACATCCAAATATCAATTGGATTCCTCTACACTAGCAAAGAGATTGCTGAAAAAGAAATAAGGAAATCAATACCATTTGCAATGTTGTTGTTGTTGTTATGTGCTGTCAAATCAGACCCGACTCATAGAGACCCCTCCTTGGGTTGCCGAGGCAGTAATCGCTACGGAAGTAGATTGCCCCACCTTCCTTCTGAGGAGTGGCTGGTGGGTTTGAACTGCCAGCCTTCTGCTTAGCAGTCAAGTGCCTTAGCCACTATGCTACCAGAGCTCCTACCGTATATAATGTTGTTGTTGTTGTGTGCCGTCAAGTTGAACCTGACTCATAACGACCCCTCCTTGAGTTTCCGAGGCAGTATCACTATGGAAGTAGATTTCCCAACCTTCCTTCTGAGAAGTGGCTAGTGGGTTTGAATCACCAGCCTTCTGGTTAGCAGTTAAATGCCTTATACAATGGCTACCAAAATAAAATAAAATACATGGGAATAAATCTAACCAGGGTCACAAAAGACCTGTACAAAGAAAACTGTAAAAAAAACTATTTCAAGAAACCATAAGAGAGAGAATTCTGGCAAGATGGTGGACTAGGCAGAAGGACTGCACAGACCCTCCTCAACAAAGAAAAGGGCAACCAATTAACACAGACACAGAAGATAATCTTAGACCCCGGAGCTTTGAAGGGAAGGATACAAAAGTGGACTAAACCCCAACTAGCAGAAGAATTTGCGTGAAAATACCAAAAAAGGAGACACACGGAGCTGCGGTCTGGCAGCGACCTGAGCAACCCTGATGGCACAGATAACATGGCTTGGAGATTCCCAAGTAGTGGTAGGACCTAAGAATTAACCCAAAAATCACTCTGCTAGCCAGGGACTGCACAGAGGACTGTGCACGGTGGCTGGGGGAAAAACGGAGAAAGTGAAGAGAAAGGTGGGCTAAGCTGTGGACTTTTGCCGGTCTGGAGGGCACCACGATTTTGTAGGTCTAAAAAGTGGCTTGACTATTTTGGATATTTAAAGAGACAGCACTCTTGAAGATTCCTGTGGTGTCAGGACTTAAGAATTAACCTAAAAATCACCCTGCTAGCCAGGGACTTCACTGAGGACATGATGGCTGGGGAACAAACGGAGAAGGTGAAGAGAAAGGTGGGCTGAGCTGTGGACTTTTGCCGGTCTGGAGAACACCGCCATTTTGAACGTTTAAAAAGCGGCTTGACTATTTTGGATATTCAAAGAGACAGTGCTCTTGCAGATTTCTGGGGCTTAAGAACACCTTCTGCTTTCCAGCAACCCCAATGACACTCGGGGCCTGCAAGACTGAAAAGGTA
>NW_006931853.1:0-1117 GCF_000298275.1 Orycteropus afer afer
TTATAGGACCATTGTCTGCCAACCCTATATATGTTCTTGGATATATCCCCCATTTCATAGACATACCTAATTGTTCAGCCTGTCCACCCATCTATCCACCCATATATCCATGTTTGTATGGGAAAAATATTGAATGATCTACCAGGACGGATCAAAAAAAGATGGGAGGAATGCATAGTGTCAGTGTACCAAAAAGAATTGGTTGACATTCAACCATTTGAGGAAGTAGCATATGATCAAGAACCAATGGTATTGAGGGAAGAAGTCCAAGCGGCACTGAAGGAATTAATGAAAAACAAGGCCCCAGGAATTGATGAAATTCTTGTTGAGATGCTTCAACAAACAGATACAGCACTGGAGGTGTTCACTCATTTATACCAAGAAATTTGGAGGACAGCTACCTGGCCAACTGACTGCAAGAGGTCCATATTTATGCCCATTCCAAAGAAAGGTGATGCAAGAGAATGTGGAAATTATTTAACCATGTCATTAATATCACTTGCAATAAAATTTGCTGAAGGTAATTCAAAACAGTTGCTGCAGTACATTGACAGGAAACTTCCAAAAATTCAAGCTGGATTCAGAAGAGGATGTGGAACAAGAGATATCATTGCTGATATCAGATGGATCTTGGCTGAAAGTAGAGAATATCAGAAAGATGTTTACCTGTGTTTTATTGACTATGCAAAGTCATTCAACTTTATGGATCACAACAAATTATGGATAACATTGTAAAGACTGGGATTTTTTTTTTTTTTTAATTATTGTGATTTGGGTGAAAATGTACAGAATGAAGAAAATTCATTTTCCATACAACAGTTCATACACATTTTGTCTCATGACATTGACTTACAATTCCCCACAATATAATAGCTCTCTTCCCACTTCCTCCCCATAGTTACCTCTTCCCTCTACCCTTCCCTCCCATGCACTCCCACCCCAAGTTGTCTCCCTATGCAAACACTACCCTTCTGTTCTCCCATGACTGATCTCTCCAAGTAGTGTATCCACCTGATATAAATGTTCACCCCATGTGCCTATTGTTTGGCTGGAAGCCACAGAAATGAGTTTAATTCCAGACCTGGAGCGTGACTAGGCACCAGAGTCTCAGGGGTCA
>NW_006931853.1:1252-3814 GCF_000298275.1 Orycteropus afer afer
ATAGGCTGAGGATCTCATAATCTACCAGTCCCTTGTACTAACTGTTACCATACATCTTTGGTTTTCTTCATTCTTCTTTGCTCTGGACAAGGAGAGAACCATCATTGCATCTAGATGGCTGCTTGCAAGCTTTTAAGATCCCAGTTGCTATTCACCAAAGTACGATGTAGAACAATGTTTTTGTCTGTATGTTATACCAATTGATCTTAATGTCCCCTGTGACCATGGTCCAAGCCCATAGGATCAACTACTCCCTCCCTCCAGGTAGCTGGTTGTGGCTAAGAATCCACCACAACCTTGCCCCTTGTCAGCTCTTCTATACACTTGGACATTCTTATAACACATGTCAGTATACATATTGAAACATTGTCTGCTAACCCTATATATGGTCATGGGCACATTCTCCCCTTCCTAGACATACTTGATTGTTCAGCCTGTCCACCCATCTATCTACCTGTAGATCAATGCTTGCTATCACTGACAACGCAGTATTGTACCTGCAAAAGGGTTCATCTTTGTTGCCTGTACCTCCCCTGTACCTCTCTATCTTTTCCTCTTCCTCAATGCCACAATGAAAAATGGGAATTTATACTTAATTGTGCTTATGAGGAACCTCTCCCTAGACCAAGAGACTGTCAATTGAAAAGAAGAAGGGGCTGTTGTTGCATGGTTTAAATCAGGAAAGCTGTGTATCAGGGTTGTATCCTTTCACCATAGTTATTCAATTTGTATGCTGAGCAAATAATCAGAGAATCTGGATTGATTATATGATGAAGAATATGGTATCAGGATTGGAGGAAGACTCGTTAACAGCCTGAAATATGCAGATGATACAACTTTGCTTTCTGAAAGTGAAGAAGTTTAAAGTACTTACTGATGAATCAAGACTAAAACCTTCAGTATGTATTTCATCTAAACATAAAGAAAACAAAAATCTCCACAACTGGACCAATAAGTAACATCATGATAAACAGAGAAAAGATTGAAGTTTCCAGGTATTCAATTTTCCTTAGATTTATAACCAACATCCATGGAAGCAGCAGTTAAGAAATAAGAAGTCAAATTGCACTTAGCAAATCTCTACAAAAGGCCTCATTAAAGTGTTAAGTGGATAAGGTAAAGCTTTTGAGACTTCCATTTGCTGAGGTGGCACCACTCAAATTGAGGAGAAATAGCTGCAAACATCCATTAATCATTGGAACATGGAATGTACGAAGTATGAATCTAGGAAAATTGAAAGTTGTCTAATTCAAAATGGCCAAAACCCATCCATTTCAGCTCACTAATGCCTAGCATATCAATCTTTATGCGTTCCATTTCATTTTTGACAACTTCCAATTTTCCTAGATTCATACTTTGTATATCCCATGTTCTGATGATTAATGGATATCTGCAGCTGTTTTCCTTCAATTTGAGTGATGTCTCATCAGCAAATGGAGATCTTGAAAGTTTTACCTTATCCATACGAGTAAGGGTAGGTTGACTCAGATGATGCAGCTCTTTCCCAGTCCTATTTTGAGAGCTTTCTAAGCTAACCAGACTATTCATAAAGTTACACGGTAATATCAAACAGTGTTTCTTTGCTATTCATAAGGTTTTCCCTGGCCAATTCTTTGAGAAGTGCATGGCCTCTTCCTTCTTCCTAGTGTGTCTCAGTCTGTAAACTGGGCTGATACCTGTGCACTGTGTGCATCCCACTGGGTTTGAAACACCAGTGGCTCAGCCCCAAAACTCACATCAACACATCACCATGGTAGGACAAACTGACAGACAAGTTTGTGTCCCTGTTGGAAACCTCTCATACCACCCTTACCTGGGCCCCTGCAGCTGACTTATCCTCTGTCCAGATTCCTGGGCCTTTTAATCCCCTTTCTCCCACTCTCCCACCCTGCTGATTTGGGCGTGCCTGAGTTCCCTCTCCTCACCTGGATCCCTGCGGCTGACTGCCGAAATTACCATGGATGCCTAAAAGAACTAACAGATCTGTCCTGGAGGAAGTGCAGCCGAAATGCTCCTTAGAAGCGAGAATGGCCACACTTCATTTCACCTACTTTGGTCATGTTGTCAGAAAGGATCATTCCCTGGAGAAGGATGTCATGCTTGGTAAGGTGGAGGGTTGACGAAGGAGGGGAAGGTTTTCAATGAGATGGATTGACACAGTGGCTATGACAATGGATTCAAGTAAAACAGGGATCACAGAGCTGGTGCAGGATCGGATGTTGTTTCATTCTGCTGGGCATGGGGTTGCTATGAGTCCAAAAGGACTCGACATCACCTAACAACAACAACAAAGTGTTAAGAAGCAAAGATGTCACTTTGAAGACTAAGCTGCATCTAACTCAAGCCATTGTATTTTCAATCGCCCCATATTCATGTGAATCCTGGATTCTGGACAATGAATAAAGAAGACTGAAGAAGAGCTGATGCTTTTGAGTTGTGGTGTTGGTGCAGAATACCGAAAATACTATGGACTTCCAGAGGAATGAACAAATATGTCTTGGAGGAAGTGCAGCCGAAATGGTCCTTGTTGTTGTTGTTGTTAAGTGCTG
The DNA here is from genome assembly GCF_000298275.1 of Orycteropus afer afer. Classification (NCBI taxonomy): domain Eukaryota; kingdom Metazoa; phylum Chordata; class Mammalia; order Tubulidentata; family Orycteropodidae; genus Orycteropus; species Orycteropus afer. The sequence continues at coordinate 3,802 of NW_006931853.1, forward strand.
TCGAGTCGTTTCC
>NW_006931854.1:0-733 GCF_000298275.1 Orycteropus afer afer
GAATCAAACGAGAATGAAAACACAACATACCAAAATCTTTGGGACACAGCAAAAGCAGTGATCAGAGGCCAATTTATACCAATACATGCACACATCAAAAAAGAAGACCCAAAATCAACACTTTAAACCAACATCTCCAACAATTAGAAAAAGAACAGCAAGAAAAGTCTACAGTCATCAGAGAAAGGAAATAATCAAGATTCGAGCAGAAATCAATGAAACAGAAAACAGAAGGCCAATAAAAAAATAAACAAGACCAGAAGTTGGTTTTTTTGAAAAGATCAATAAAATTGACAAACCACTGGCAAATTTAACAAAGGAAAAGAGGGATAGAATACAAACAACACAAATAAGAAACTAAATGGGTGACATCATAACAGAACCAACTGAGATAAAAAGGATAATATCAGGATACTATGAAGAACTGTACTCCAACAAATTTGAAAATCTGGAAGTAATGGACAAATTTCTAGAAACACAACACTTACCTAAGCTAATACAGACTAATGTGGAAAAGTTGAAAAGGTCTATCACAAAAGAAGAAATTGAAAAAGTCATCAAAAAATTACCAACTAAATAAACTCCTGGCCCAGACGGTTTCACTGGAGAATTCTACCAAACATTCAGAGAAGAACTGACACCAATCCTACTAAAACTATTCCAAAACATAGAAAAGGATGGAATTCCCCTTAACTCATTTTATGAAGCAAGCATAACCTTGACACCAAAACCA
>NW_006931854.1:2103-3226 GCF_000298275.1 Orycteropus afer afer
AAATGTGAAAAGAAATACGATTTCACCCAGCCATTCCATTACTAGGTATATATCCTAAAGAAGTGAGAGCCATGACAAGAACAGACATATGCACACCCATATTCATCGCAGCACTATTTACAACAGGCAAAAGATGGAAACAACCTAGATGTCCATTAACTGACGAATGGATAACCAAACTATGGTACATACACACAATGGAATACTATGCAACCCTAAAGAATAACGTAGAATCTGCAAAACACCGCAAAACTTGGATGAACTTGGAGGACATTATGCTGAGTGAAATAAGTCTATCACATAAGGAAAAATATTTATTAGTCCCTTATTGTAAAAATCAAGGAAAGGTTTATTTATGGAAGGAAATTTTCTTTGTTGGTTACATTGTTAGATAGAGATAAGTATTGATTTGGGTGAAGAGAAGGGCAATGTACCAAATGTGAGTGATCAACACAGTGGCACTGAGGAAGATGAAGACATAGAGAGGTACATGAGATTAACCCTTTTGCACATACAGTACGGCACTGTCAATGAAGGCAACATGTATATATGGGTGGACAGATGGGTGGACAGGCTGAACTATTAGGTATGTCTATGAAGTGGGGAGTCTACTCAAGACCATGTATAGAAATGGCAAACAATGGTCCTGTAAGTGTATTTGTATGATCTGAATTCCCAAGTGTATAGTAGAGCTAACAAGAGACAAAGTTGTATTAACTTCTTAGTCACAGCCAGCTACCAAGAGGGATTGAGTAACTCAACCTGTAAGGTTGGGATCATAGTCACAAGGGACATCAAGTTCAATTGGCATAACATACCACACAAAACATTGTTCCACTGCCTACTTCGGCAAGTAGCGACTGGGATCTAAAAAGCCTGCAAGCAGCTATCTAGATGCAACGATGGGTCTCTCCTTGTCCAGAGCAAAGAAGAATGAAGAACACTAAAGATTCATGGAAAGAATTAGTTCTCACAACTGGTACACCATGTGACGCGCAGCCTGTACGACTATGAGACAAGAACAACTAGATGGTACCCAGCTACAAATGTAAACCACTCAGAGGGGGATCTATGTAGGAGACCCTGGATAGAAAGGGAGAACAATGTAGAACAAAACTCAAAA
>NW_006931855.1:0-3021 GCF_000298275.1 Orycteropus afer afer
GGGCCCCTCTCGGGGGCCCGTAAACCTCCCCCGGAAACTCAGAATAAAAACTTCTCTTTAACCTCACTTTTGTGCGTCCTTTTCTCCTTACTGTGGCCTTACAGTGACCCCTCCTTGGGTTTCTGAGGTGGTATCTCTACAGAAGTAGATTGCACAATCTTCCTTCTGAGGAGTGGCTAGTGGGTTTGAACCACCAAACTTCTGGTTAGTAGTCAAATGCCTTAGGCACTATGCTAAATTAAAAATGGCTAACATGAATGACACTTAGAAGCATAGTTTTGATTTTTAAAACAAGTTTTAGAAGACTACATTCAGTATGATACCATTATACACAGAGCTCAAAACCAAAGAAAACTAAGCAAGGTATTCTTTAGGCATACGATGTATTATACATAATACATACACACAATAATTGAAGGTATATATTTTAAAATTTGCATTATTATATATAAATAAATCTTCTATAGAAAACCTTAGTTATTTGGTATGGTAAAATGACAGTCTATAGAGTCTGGAAATACAAAGATGTCTTTGATGACATTATATATATTCACCTATGCTTCTGGATTTTATTAACACTCTATCTATATAAAATTGAAGAGGACCTAGGATAGTGGTTCCTCTGTGAAGGTGATGGGGATGACATAAAAGGGAGGAGGATATATGTAGATGTAAGTTATTGGTAACTTAGGTAAGTAGTTCTTAGGTTGGTGGTAGCCAGCCACTCCTAGGAAGAAAGATTGGGCAATCTACTTCCGTAGTGATATGGCCTTGGAAACCCAAGGAGGGGTCACTATGAGTCGGGTCTGACTCGACGGCACATAACAACAACAACCAGCACGTGTTAATTATGTTTATAGCACATACATATATTAAACATATTTTTGTGTTCATCAAATAAAATATATAAAGATAATTAAAAAATTGATGGTTTTCCCTAAAAATTAAAGTGCTAAGAGAGTTAACAGTGGTAAACTGTTTCTTCCAACTTTTTGCTTTGAAAAAACTGCAAACATGTAGAAAAATTGAATAAATAGTAAATTGGACACCCACGCATTCTTCTCTTACATGTGTTAATTGTTAATATTTTGCCATATTTACTGTTTCTCTCTTTATACACATGTTGCTATTGTTATTGTGTGCCATCGAGTCGGACCTGACTCATAGCGACCCCTCCTTGGGTTTCCGAGGCAGTATCACTACGGAAGTAGATTGCCCAACCTTCCTCCAGAGGAATGGCTGGTGGGTTTGAACCACCAGCCTTCTCATTAGCAGTCAAATGCCTTAGGCACTATGCTACCAGAGCTCTCTGTATCATACTAGGTGGCATGTATTATCAGTTTGTCCTATCATTGGTGAGTTAAAGTGTTGTAACATTGTTAGAGTAGTGTCTCCCAGATCTCTCTATTGTAAAAGTACCTTTCCCCTTTTTGTTGAAAATACAATTTGGTTGTACTATGGTGATTTTCTAATTGAATTATTCCTACTAAAAAATGTTATGCTGATGTTCTTTTGTAAAGAAGAACTAATTATTCTGCCTCTGCCTGTTTTAATTTTTCGAGTAACGCTGTAGACTGGATTCCTTTTTAATTCAATCTTTTAAAATCAATTAGCATCATTATTCCTTTTGATTCTCGAAGTCACAAATACTGTCAGTGGTAGGCTCTTTAAACTAGATCCTGTGTTCTTTTTGATTTGTTCCCATTATTTTTTTTTTAGCAGTTTCTTGCTTTCTGCACAACAGCATGTTCTAGACCTGCCTTGTGCTTTCTCTACCCCAGACCTGGAATCACCAATTTGATTTCTTTTGGTAGAGAATAGTATTTAGAAACCAAGATCTGTGACCTAGGGGTGCTCATTGCTTTTGGGGTGTTAGCTAGCTCTTTTAAATGGATAGAGCTAAGATATATATATCTTAAAAACATATACCTACATGGTTTCACTCATTCTTTCTGATATTTCCAATTATTATTCCAGCACCAAAAGGTACTTCCTCACCTTCCCCATTCTATTTTCATATATTCCTTCTTCTATATTGAAGACTCTGGTTCCCAACAATATCAATGTTATTACTCATTTGTTTTATGCTTTATATTAAGAAAATTATTTCATAATTATTAAACTGATAACATTATCAACAACAAACTTATTTAGTAAATTCAGAATTTTTTGCAGTTTATTTTGTCTTTAAAATATGTCACACAGAGAAATGTGTTCAGATTTCATTGAATTAATTCTATTTTTTTGGTGTGGCTTTTTACCAATCTGATATACATTTGGGCCACTTTTTTCTATTTGCATAAAATTTCCTTTTTTTCCTCCTTTTATATTTTTAACCTTCCAATATTTAAACATTTACATGGTTTCAAAACTGTTTCTTATGTTATCTGCTGGGTGGAAGGAAGCATATAATAATTAAAATATCTCTGTGTCATCATATATAAATTGAAAAGTTTGATAAACTATTTCTAATACATAACAAGGTTACTTAAGACTAATAACCTTGACAGCTATTTGAGCTGAAAAGATTTGGTTCAGAAATCAAACAAACAAACAAAAAACAAGTCCACTGCCATTGAGTCTATTATGATTCAGAGCAACCTCAGTTGGGTTTCCAAGACAGTAAATCTTTTTTTTTTTTTTATTTTAATTGTGATTTGGCTGAAGATTTACAGAGAAAATTCACTTTCCATACAGCAGTTCACAAATACTTTGTCTCATGACGTTAACCACAGTTTACCACAATACAACAGCTCCCCTCCCACTTCCTCCCCATAGTTACCTCTTCCCAGTATCCATCCATCCATGCACTCCTGCCCCCTGAGCTGTCTCCCTGTGCTTAAGCAGCCCTTCTTTCTCCCATGATTGTTCCCCCCAAGGAGTGCATCTTCCTGAGGTAATGTTCAACTCATATGCCTGTCTTTTGTTTGGCTGGAAACCACAGGTGTGGGTTCAACTCCAGACCTGAAGGGCAGCTAGGGCCCAGAGTCTCAGTGGTTCCACCAGGCTCCATCAGACTAG
>NW_006931856.1:0-3872 GCF_000298275.1 Orycteropus afer afer
CAGAGGCTCAGCCTCAATACTCATGTCTACATGTCACCACAGTAGGACAAACCGACAGACAAGTTTGTCTTGCTGTTGGAGACCTCTTGTATCACCCCCACCTGGGTCCCTGTGACTGACTGTTCCTCTGTCTGGCTTCCTGGCTTTTAATCCCCTTTCTCCTGCTCTTCTGGCCTGTTGCTTTGGGCATCCCTGAGTTGTCTTTCCTCACCAGTATCCCTGGGGCTTACTGTTCTTCTGTCCAGGTTCCTGGCTTTTATCCCCTTTCTCCTGGAGAACATTATGCTGAGAGAAATAAGTCAATCACAAAAAGACAAATATTGTATTGGTCCGCTATTGTAATAGTCAAGGAAATGCTTATCTATGGCAGGTCATTTTCTTTGTTTGCTACCAGGGGTGGGAGGGGAGGGGAGGGAATACTGTTGGATAGAGAGAGATAAGTTTTGATTTGAGTGAAGAAAAATGCAATGTACCTGATGTGAGTGATCAATATGGTGGCATTGAGGAAGAGAAAGACATAAAGTGGTATGTGGGAAGTACAGACAACTAAGATGTACCCTTTTCCACATATAGTACGGTGTGCTCAGTGAAGGAAAACACTGGTATATGGGTGGATAGATGGGTGGACAGGCTGAAATATTAGGTATCTCAATGAAGTGGAGAGTGCACCTAAGAACATGTATAGGGTTGGCAGACAGTGGTCCAATAACTTTATGTGTATTATCTGAATTCCCAGGTATATAATGGGGCTGAGAAGGGGCAAGGTTGTAATCACTGCTTGGTCACAGCCAGCTACCCAGAAGGACTGAGTAGTTGAACCTATGGGCTCGGGACCTTAGTCCCAGATGACATCAAGCTAATTGGCATAACATAATACACAAGTCATTGTTCCACCTTCTACTGTGGCTAGTAGCGACTGAGATTGTAAAAGCTTGCAAGTTGCCATCTAGATGCAACAATGGGTCTCTCCTCATCCAGGGCCAAGAAGAATGAAGAAAACCAAAAATTTGTGGAAACAATCAGTCCTATTGACTGGTACACCATCTGATCTGCAACCTATACAACTATGAGACCAGAAGAAATAGATGGTGCTCGGCTACTACTGTCAACCGCTTGGAAGAGGATTTTTGTAGGAGATCCTGGATAGACAGGGGGAACAATGTAGAATAAAACTCAAAATCATTTGAAGAAAAAAAAAAATCGGGGAACAGATTTGCTGGCCCGATGGAGCCTGGGGAACCACTGAGACTATGGCTCCTAGCTGCCCTTCAGGTCTGGAATTGAATGCACACCTGTAGCTTCCAGCCAAGCAGCAGATAGGCATACTAGTTGAGCATTTACCTGAGGTAGATACACTCCTTGAAGAGAACAAGCAAGAGAGAAAGTAGGGCTGATGAGGCACAGGGAGACAGCTCAGGGGGTAGGAGTGCATGGAGGGATGGTCACCGGGAAGTGGTACCTATCGGGAGGAAGTGGGAGAGGAGATGTTGCATTGTGCTAAATTGTGGTCAATGTCATGAGACAAAGTGTACGTGATCTGCTGTATGGTAAGCGTATTTGCTCTGTAAATTTTCACCCAAATCACAATAAAAATAAAATAAATAAATAAATAATAAAAAAAAAAATAATAATAAAAAGAAGTATATCTAAACACCTTAGCAAACTAAAAAAAAAAAAAAAGAGAGAGAGAGAGAGAGAGAAGAAAAGAAAAGCAAAATGAGAAATACTGTCAATAGTTTGGTGATTATGTAATAACATTCTAAAATCTGCCTTTTTTCTTGTGAGACTATTTTCTGTATAAAATACAAATCCACAATCATAACTTTTAAAGATTCCATAGACTTTCATTACATGTAATGAATCAATCATAATATTGAAGTTAAATTAATTTTTAATTAGTATAGAAATTATATGCTTTCTAGTTACTTAAAAATTTAAATTAATGTCTATTATATAACATAATTATTCCACATCTAGATATTTACTCAAAATAAATGAAAATTTATTCTCTATACAAAGACTTGTGTATAGTTGTTCATAGCATCTTTATTTGTAATAGCCCAAAACTATAAGCAACCTAACAGTTCATCAAAAGATAAATGGATAAACAAATTTTGGTACATCCATGCAATGGAGTATTTATTGTTCAGAAATGAAAGGAATGGGCTACTGATACATGGAACAGTACAAATGAATCTAAAAATAATTTTGGTCAGTGTCAGAAATCAGACAAAGAAGAATAAAGACTATATGATTCCTTTAAAAACTCTAGAAAATGCAACAGAACTATTTCAACAGAAAGCATGTCAGTGGCTGGGGAATATACAGGGAAGGGGTGAAAGAGAGGAATTACAAAGGGACATGAGGAAAGAGTTTCGGTGATGAACGCCTTAATTATATGTCAAGACATCTAATTTTACACTTTAAATATGTGTATTTTAATATATGTCAATTATACTCAATAAAGCTGCTTTGCTTTTTTATGTATATATTAAAAAAAAAAAAACACTCTCTGCAGGTCATTCTTATGCATCCATCTCTCTGTGAACTTGTGAAATTCTCTCCTTGGAATCCTTTTGCTAATGGCACTGACTGTTATAAAAATTTCTTAGTAGATCTCCCTGATACTAATCTAACCTTCCTAAAGTTTGTCCCTTTACCAGATTAACCTTTCTAAATTACAGTTCTGCTGTGCTTAAACATTTAATTTGATCCTCATTAATTCATTTTTACTTACTAAAAACCAAACTCACTGCTGTGGAGTTGATTGTGACTCATAGCGACCCCTCCTTTGATTTCTGAGATGCATCTCTAGGGAAGTAGATTGCCCAACCTTCCTTCTGAGGAGTGGTTGGTGGGTTTGAACCACCAGCCTTCTGGTTAGTAGTCAAATGCCTCAGGCACTATGCCACCAGATCTCCCTCATTTTTATCTAGTGAATCCTTTATCTCAATTCCTTATTTTGGCATCCAAGGACCACTACTATCTGGTTTCAGTCACTCTTTCTAAGGTCTTTCTCCCATGACCCACTTTGTTGCAATCCATGTACCAAATGGATTGAGTCATCAGCTGGCAAAGGCACAAAAGCAAGCAATATCATATTTAAGACTCAATTTTCCCATCTGTAAAATGGGATAGTGATTATAATCTGAGAACAATGTTGCTATTAAAGTCAAATACTTTCAAGAAGAAATTTATACTCTTCTATTAACAGCCCCGTACTGGTCTAGACATCCATGCTCTCTTATTCCTGAACTTTGCACCTATTGTTGCATTATCCATCTTTCCTAACCCACTTTTGCTCACCCTCATGATCCATCCTAAAACATATCCTCCATAAACTCTCCTTCTGAATTCTTTTGACATGTTAGTCATACTTGTCATACCACACTTAACAATTCCTTTTATAACATATGCAAGTATATAATTTTCCGTATATAACTCTGTTCTTCACACTTCTACTAAAGGTCAGGACAGCCTGATTCATTTTTGCTTCTCCAAAGTACCTTGCAAATGGTATGTCATAAACACTGGTCCAATGTTTGAAGGGAAAGAAAAATCCTTGATACCTTCTATTTTGATGTGAGTCAGTATGACTTAGATCTCATTTCTCAGCTTCCATGTAAGGCCCAGGGATAGAGGTGAGGAGAGACAACTCAGGGATGCCCAAAGCAGCAGGCCAGAAGAGGAGGAGAAAGGAGATTAAAAGCCAGGAAGCCAGACAGAGGAACAGTCAGCCACAGGGACTCAGGTGGGGGTGATACGAGAGGTCTCCAACAGCAAGACAAACTTGTCTGTCAGTTTGCCCTACTGTGGTGACATGTAGACGTGAGTTTTGAGGCTGAGCCTCTGGTGTTTAAAACCCAGCGAAA
>NW_006931857.1:0-847 GCF_000298275.1 Orycteropus afer afer
ACCCACCAGCCACTCCTCGGAAGGAAGGTTGGGCAATCCTACTTCTGTAGTGATACTGCCTTGGAAACTCAAGGAGGGGTCACTATGAGTCAGGTTTGACTCGATGGCACATAACAACAAATGAGATAAGTCATTTAACCTCCAGGGGCCTCACATCCTCATCCTGGGGGGGAGCTCTTATGAAGTCCCCCTCTACCCACAAAACTAGTCTGGCACACACACACCATTGTCCCCTTCTGGTCCAACCAGTCACTCTGTAGAGGGGGAGCTTTCTAAATGCCAGAAGGATACCCTTACGTGGGTAAAGAATTTAACTTTACTCAATGAATTTGGTCTTTGTCCTTGGTTCCTGAGACATAACATCTAAAACCTTGGACTTTCCTCAACAATTGAAATGTCTTTGTTAAGGAATCCAACGCACACCTAAAGAGTTTATGACTCTTGTTGGGTGGGGGCTAACTATGCCGGAAAGACCCACAAAGTGTCATCAACCTTGTGATGCCAGCCGATATCAAACCACCTTAGGGGAGAGGGGCTAGAGTTTGAATTACATAATGAGACCCCCAGTGAAAGGTCTGGGGCTGGTCCTTCCTGAAAACATGTCCAAAGTACAGAAGATGAAGCCTCATCACCCTCGGTTCTAAGAAGCAGCCGGCTGTACTTCCAAGAGATTTGTTCACTCTCCTGGCAATCCATGGTATACTGTTCTTTGCCAAACACCGTAATTCAAAGGCACCAATTCTTTGGTTTTTCTTATTCATGGTCCAGCTTTTGCATTCATATAAGGGGATTGAAAATACCATGGGGTCACCACCATAGGTTAGAATTGACTGGATGGTTTGGGTTT
>NW_006931857.1:2965-3837 GCF_000298275.1 Orycteropus afer afer
TTCTGCCCTTGCTTGTGTTTGTTTGTTATTTATTTTGCTATAAAGTAAATTTCCAAGGAGGTCTGGTGGTGTAGTGGTTAAGGCATTTGGCTACTAACCAAAAGGTCAGTGGTTCTAATCCATCAGCTGCTCTGTGGAAGAAAGATGAGGCAGTCTGCTTCCTTAAAGATTTACAGCCTTGGAAACCCAACGGGGGGAGGTCGCTATGAGTTGGAATCAACTTGATGGCAATGAGTAAAGTAAGTTTCCAAGGTATGTGACGGAGTAGAACACATTTAGGGAAAGATTTTCAATGGAGGGTAAGGAATTTGAGCTTAGGGGAAAAAAAAAAAAATTAGTGGACTTGATGAGCTCACTTGTCATTTGGTACCTCTGAGGCTACAATACCCCTTTATGTACTGCTTAATAAACTCACTAGGCATCTATTAACCACCTACTATGTGCTAGGAGTCCCTGGATGGTACAAGCTGTTAACATGCTTGTGGTAGTTATGTTTGTGTGTCAACTTGGCTGGGCAAGTTGAGTGGCTGCGCAGCTGGTGGTAGTTATTCCCCATGATGAGACTGGCAATCAGCTCCTTGGTGGAATCCACCACAAGCAGCTGAATAGCTGCTTTGGGTATATGGTCTGCTTCCTGTATATAAGAAGCAGCTTTGGGAATGGGCTCTAGCATATGGCACGCTTGAACCCTGCATGTAGCCATGTTGTTGTTCAGCAGCCTGCCATGCTCTGCCGACCTTGGAACTTACAATGGACTGAAATTAATGGCCTGCCGTGTGGTTTGGTAACATCGGGACTGTGCCTTTTTACTTGTCAACCTTGGGCTTCTCAGCCTCAGCAGCCAGCAGCTGTCTGAGTGAAGAAATGCCTCT
>NW_006931858.1:0-564 GCF_000298275.1 Orycteropus afer afer
AAAAAAAAAAAAATCTCACTACCATTGAGTCAATTCCAACTCATAGTGACCCATTTTGGGTTCGTGAAGTGGTGTATCTTTATTGAAATAGGTTGCCCCATCTTCCTTCTGCAGAGCAGCTGGTGGGTTTGAAGTGCCAACCTTCTGGTTAGCAGTCAAATGCCTTAAGCACTATGCCACCAGAGCTCTTTTAGATGAAACAAAAGAAAACTTTGCTCCTAACATAAAGGCTGCCAGTTCAAAACCACTCAGCAGTTTCAAGGAAGAACGGCCTAGCAAACTTTCCATAAAGATCACAGCCAAGAAAACCCTATGGAGAAGTTCTACTCTGTGACACATAGGGTCACAATGAATTGAGGGTTGAATTGATAATAGCTAACAACAACAAACATGTATACTGAGCATGTTATCATAGAAATTAAAAATAACCCTATAGTGTAGGCACTATGATCACCAAGTTACAGTTTGGGAAAGGGAGACACTAGGAACTTTCCAAAGGTTTTATAGCAGGTGGCAGATGGAATTTGAACCATACAGTCTGAATCTAGAATCCAAACTCTAAAT
>NW_006931858.1:1299-3879 GCF_000298275.1 Orycteropus afer afer
CAAATGATGATGTGTCCTCTATAACACCTCCTAATTAGTGGTTGGGAGCTCTAGTAGCACAGTGCGTAAGGCACTTGACTGCTTACCAGAAGGCTGGTGGTTCAAACCCACTAGCCACTCCTCGGAAGGAAGGTTGGGTCTACTTCCATAGTCATACTGCCTTGGAAACCCAAGGAGGGGTTGCTATGAGTCTGGTCCAACTCAATGGCACATAACAACAATAATAAGTGGTTACTCAGTTTCTCCTTTAATGCTTCCAGAGATAAAAATCTCACAAGCTCACAAGTCAGCCCATTCATTTTTAAATGTTCTAACTATTATTAGAAAACTCTTCCTTTCAGTTCTAAATAAAATTAGGCTTTTCCACATGACAAGCCTATAAATACAAGCCTTTGATATATTCACACTGCTCAACACATGACATTTTATGAAAGTCTCCTTTGAAATTTGATACCCAAAATTCAACATGATACCCTAAAAGAGGTCTGATTAGTGAGAAGAACAGCAGCACTACCTACCACCTCTTATGATCTGCAACCAAGATATCACTTTTTTTTTTTTTCTTTTTCCTGGCTGGCTAGTCAGTCTAACGGGCTCTTACTTACTTAGCATATACGTAATTAAAATCTTTCAATTCTCTCCTAAGAGATATCAGTGTGGACCTGACATTTTCTCATTTTCAACTGAATCTTTTTTTTTTTTTTTGGACTACCAATAAATTATAAAATCTCTTTCATGACATGACCTCTTAGCCCTCATTTCTTCTAGCCTATGGAGGTATCATAATAAACTTTATTAAATGCCTTTTGAAACCCCTCTCCAAAAAAAAGTTGCATTAATTTATTTCTCATTATATAAAAAAACTCCTAAAGATCATTATTTCCTTTTAAAACCATTCATGAACCATCATTTAATAAAACCATGCTAGAATTCTGATCAGAATTAACACAAAGTTAAATAGTTTCTAGTTACCAATATCTATCCTTGCTCCTTTTTTGTGTCTAATCTTTAGGGAACTTTATCTAATCTAACTTCAACTTTTTCTAATCTTTAGGGAACTTCTCCATGCTTTAAAACCTGTAAATCTTCACAGAAGCAGACTGCCTCATCTTTCTCCCACAGAATGGCTAATGGGCTCCAACTAAAGACCTTTTGGTTACCAGCTGAATGCCTTAACAACTACACCATCACAGCTTCTTTTTCCCACAGCCTTCTAAAATACATACTTACCACTAAAGATTACAAGGTGGATTTATTTTTATCAAAATAAACACTGCTGTCAGTCTTAAATTCTTGTGAAAATAAGATGGCTACAAATGATAGTCTCAAAGGCATCAAGATAATTCAATGGGAAAAAGAAAGTCTTTCCAATAAAAGGTGCTGGGAAAATTAGATATCTTTATAGAAAAAAAAAATCATTCTGACCCTTATCTCGTACAATGCATAAAAATTAACTTGATATAATCATAGACCAGTATGTCTGCACTAAAACTCTTAAACTATAAGGAGAAAATATAGGATATAATCTTTGTTTAGGCGAAGACTTAACTAAAATAATCAAAAACTATTTTAAAAAAATCATAAAACAGCTTTCATCAAAATTAAAACTCTTGCTCTTCACAAGTATAAAAAGGAGCATGGTAGCAGCATCTGACCTCCTCTAACTTCACAAAGGTGAAGGAAGATCCAGAAAAACGTCAACAGCCCAAGGTTGATGATTCTGAGGTAGAGGTCAGACATGCTGCCATCCTCCAACCTTTTTGCCAATTCTGACACCAACTGTCCCTTCCACAGTACTCTCTACTTCTCTGCTGGGTTCAACAATTCACTGCAATGACCACACAGAACTCAAGACAGTATTCGTAAGTATGAAATTTATTAGGGAAGTAAACAGGTTACAAATCAGGTTCAGGAACAGTCAGGATTCAACTTCTTTGATTCGGCCAGCCACCCCTCAGCCATGCCCGTAGGCACATCTCTATTTGGCTCTGCTCCAGCAAGTGTTACAAACTCTTTTAGTTCTGCCAACAGGTGCCCAGGGAGGTACCCATTCCACCAGCAAGCCTCCTGCCTGAAGGCACTAAGTTTTCTACCTCTGTGGGCCAAGAAGCCCACCACTTAATCTCACGCTGGTCTCTTGGTTTTGCCGCCTCTGCTGCTGCAATTTCTCTGCCGCCATCTCTCACTGTCTCAGCAAAACATTACCGCTCTCTGGAGTTCCGGCAAGATGGCGGACTAGGCGGAAAGACTGCACAGACCTTCTTTAACAAAGAAAAGGGAAACCAATTAACACAGACACAGAAGATAATTCTGGACCCCTGAGCCTTAAAGGGAAGGATATAGAACTGGACTAAACCGCAACTAGCAGAAGAATTTGCGTGAAAATACCAAAAAAGGAGACAGATGGAGCTGCGGTCAGGCAGCGATCCTGAGTGATCCTGACGACACAGCTTGGAGATTCCCGAGTGGTGCTAGGACCTAAATTAACCTAAAAATCACCCTGCTAGCCAGGGACTGCACGGAGGACTGTGCACGGTGGCTGGGGAACAAACGGAGAAGGTGAAGAGAAAGGTGGGCTGA
>NW_006931859.1:0-1449 GCF_000298275.1 Orycteropus afer afer
GTCAGTTCAGAGCCAGTGTCCAGTAATCTCTGAAAAGTCTGATTATTTCCTTTTCCCCAATGAACAGTCACCCTTTGGGGAAAGCTGGGAGAAAGATAGACATTATAGATTTTTGGCAATGTCGTGGGGTCCTTCTTCAAAGGGACCTGGCCTCCCCTTCATTCAAGGGGTTGCGGGTCTATAAACTAATTCAAGTCTTGGAATTGAGAGGTCGTGAAGAGTGTATTCTGGCAATTCAATCTAGGTTGCTGTTCACGTGACCTAGAATTCTTCTGTCTATACAGATCAAGTAACTATTTAGTAGGCTTGCCATGTATTTCACTACTAGGAACACCATGCACAAGTAGCCAATGCTATAATTCCACCTGAGTCAGAATATTCTTATTACTGTTCTGACTCTGCTGTCCATTATGGTTAACTATACCCACCTTGCCTTTGTTGATAAACTGCTGCCACTTGGCCCTACTACCAAGAGGTCCAATCAGCCCCATCATAGTTAAGTGTCTTTGTTCAATTAGGGAAGTTCCCACTGTCAAATCTGGCTTACATAAAATAGCAATCACAGCAGTCTTCAAGGATGCTGGAGCTTCCTTCACAAATTTATTCCTCATCATACTGCTGAAAGGCATGTCTTCTGGACTCTCCATTTCTGGTTCTAGGGGTCTAATCTGATAAATTCATTATAACAGGCCAGTTTCCCTAAGCCTCTGGATACCTTATTGTACATTATACCAAGGCAGGTATGGTACTTCAACTTGACTTAAGGTAGGCCACTGCATAATCCATGCTTCAGTAACCCAACCAAATAAACTATTAGGTCCTTTCCTAACCTCTCAAGCTGAAACGTTGAATGAAGAATTCATACTTTGTGGGCCTAAATCAATAAACAGACTGATCCTTGCACCATCATCCCACATCCTCAGTAGCCATTCCCATACATATTCTCCAGGTTTCTGTCGTACATGTTAGCAAAATCAAGTAGGTCTTTTTGGGTGTAGCATACCATTTCGTCAGTCACACTTTGTATTTCATCTTTTGGGGGTCACTTGGACTTAACTTTAGTTATAGGTCTAGCAGCAACAATGGGTGGTTGGGGCAATTCCCGAGAACATTCAGCAATGTCTTCCATGGCCTCTGCCTCAGGTAATGATCCTGCAGGAGCAGTTGTGTTAATACCATCAAACTGAGGTGGAGAGGATAATGGTTTTACAGTAATCCCTTCAGATAGGAGGGATTCAACAGAATTTACAGTCTCCATATCCTGATCTTCCTGACTATTTGCCCATATATCCCCATTCCAGTTTTCAGGATCCCAATTTTTTCCCAATCAATGCCCTCACTTTAACTTCAGACACCATTCTGGGTTGGTAATTTACTTGGCATTGTAATTCAGCTACCCTTATAGTAACACTCTGGGTTTGGTTTTTGGCCATATCAGCTCTGTTACTA
>NW_006931859.1:2309-3885 GCF_000298275.1 Orycteropus afer afer
TATCACAAGGAACTTTACCATCATTTTGTTCCCTTTATTCTCTCTCATTTATAATTCTGTCTAAAATATTTCCTCTACATTTAGAATTTCATCAATGCTATATTTTAATTTCAACTAACATAATTTTGTTTTTTTAAAAAACATATTTATAAATTCCACTCATCTTACTTCAATCCTAATAGTCCATATTTCCTCTTTTAATCATCACCTTTCACTTTGAAGATTTTTTTCTACTTATTCATTAAGGCAGGTCAGCTGGTGACAAATTCTCTTAGGCTTCCTTTTTCTGATAATGATTTTATTGCACCTTGTACACCTCACCGCTCTGGTCCCAGTTTTAGTGATATAATTCATGCCATATAATTTACTAATTTGAAGTGTACAATTAAATGTTTTTCAGTACATTTACAGAGCTGTGCAACCATTACCAGAATCTAATTTTAGCAAACTTTCATCACCCCAAAAGGAAACCATGTGCTGTTAGCATTCATTACCTATCCCTCCAAGTATTTATTTTGATTTTCTTATTCTGGGTTTTTATATAAAGGACTGGCTTCTTTCAGTTAATGTTCTGTTTTCATGTTGTAGCATGCATTAGCACTTCTTTCTTATTCCTTAATAATACTCTATTGTAAGGCTATATCGCATTTTATTTTTTCATTCATCAGTTGACGGACATTTCAGTTGTTTCCACTTTGGGGCTATTTTGACTAGTACTGCTGATAAATAACATTCATATACAAAGTTTTGTGTGGACAAGTTTTCCTTTCTTTTGTGTACATAATCTAAGAGAGAAACCAATGAATCATAAGGTAACACCACATTTAATATTTTCAGGAAATGCTAAACTGTTTTCCAAAGTGGCTACAGTATTTTAAATTCCTATCAGCAATGTATTCGTTGTTATTAGTTGCAATCAAGTTCAACTCATGGTGACCCCATATAAAACAAAATGTTATGTGCCCAGTCCTAGACACTCTTCATAATCATTGTTATGGTTGTTGGTAATCACTGTGTTAATCTATTGTATTGTTGATTTCCCATACCTTTACTGGCCATCCACTTTACCAAGCATCATGTCTTTCTGTAGGAATCAATCTATCCTGATAATGTGTCCAAAGTAAGCAAGCTGAAGTCTCAAACAGTATTCTGTCATCTTTAGGGTTTTCATCATCTAATTTTTGGAAGTAGATCACCAGACCTTTCCTCCTAATCTTTTATTGGAAGCAACACTGAAACTTGTTCACCATGATTGACCCTGCCAATATTTGAAATACTGGTGAAATAGCTTCCAGCTTTATAGCAATGCACAAGGCACCACAATATTACAAACTGACAGATGGAGGAGCAAAGCATGAGGATTCCAATTTCTCCAAATCTTTGCCAACACTTGTAATTATCTTTTTTTTTTTTTTTACATGGGTCAATGCATTTCTTTTTCAGTGTTCCCCCTTCCCCTGGTAACCAAAAAAATTCCCTTCCATATATAAACCTTTCTTTGACTTTTTACAATAATGAACTAATACTATATTTGTCCATCTGTGATTGACTTCTTTCATTTAGCATAATGTCCTCC
>NW_006931860.1:0-703 GCF_000298275.1 Orycteropus afer afer
ATCTTCTTTCTGAGGAGTGGCTGGAGGGTTTGAACTGCCAGCCTTCTGGTTAGCAGTCAAATGCCCTAGGCACTATGTTAAAGTTTTGAACAAGTTTTCAATAGACTTTGAGCAATAGATTAATCATAGGTGTTTCTAAGGCATGACTTTTTTAACTGACAAGACCAAGATAATTTGAGTCTATGGAAGTAGATTGCCCAATCTTCCTTCCAAGGAGTGACTGTTGGGTTTCAATCACCAGCCTTCTGGTTAGCAGTCAAATGTCTTAGTCATTTGTTATTACATGAGAAGTAGTCAAATATTCATTATTAAAAAAAAAAAAAAAAAAATTAAGATGCTTCCTAAAGTAAAGTTTACCTCAAAAGTAAAACAAAAATAAAATTGATTTTCCAACTCAGTTATGTTCAATATAGGAAAATCCAATTCTCACTCTAGAAATACAATAAATAATTTGGATATAATTTACAAAGGAAAATACATCTAAAATGACAATGCTTGTTAATACATAGCTCACATCAAAATTTATAAATTATTGCAATTTAAACACTAAGATCTTTTGGGAGCTCTAGTGGCACAGTCCCTAAGGCATATTGAGTTGCTAACCAGAAGGTGATTTAAACCCAACAGCCCTCCTTGGAAGGAAGATTGGGCAATCTACTTCCATAGACTCAAGTTATCTTGGTATCGTCAGTTAAAGAAGTTA
>NW_006931860.1:2503-3958 GCF_000298275.1 Orycteropus afer afer
TTGGAAAATAGTGGACTATTATAAATGTGGATTGGTTTCATGATAATTTTAGGAAAATTCCCAGTCTATGATATATTTGAGAAGAGTATGCTATGTAATACTTTATAAAAATATCTAGATTAAATCTCTAATATAGAATTTTCCACAGTAGTGCCTTACTTAAGGATCTGTAGAACAACATACAGCAGAATGTCTTTATTTTTTTTTATTTGCCATTATACAATTTTGCAAAGATAGAAAAAAAATACCTTCTCAAAACCCTGTAGCAATCAGTTTATGCTCTGCAGCATGAGATTTGATTATTCTTGCTAGCATTAGTATACACTTGAGTTATATTAAGTTAAAATAAACCCTTTTACAACTTGACATACAAAAATAAATTGTTGTTGTTGTTAGGTGCCATAGAGTCATTTCTAACTCATAGTGACCCCATGCACAGCAGAACGAAACACTGCCCATTCCCACGTCAGCTCCATGATCCCTGCTATACTTGAGCCCATCATAAATACTATTAAAAATAAGTAAAATTATCAGTAAAGATGATTGAAATAATGTAAAATCTGATGTCACTCTGGGAACCTATCAAAAAAAAAAAAATCTCTAAATTATATACTTTCGAAAGTTATTGCTCAAACAGAGGAAGAAAGCGACCCAGGAATCAGAGAATGAAGAGATTTGCAAGTCTAATTGCATCCATGAATTATCATTTCCCTTGTCATGAGACCAGAAGAAATAGATTGTGTTAGGCCGCAATAACTGAATATTTGGGTCAAGGGCCTGATGAAAACTTCTTGATCACACGGAGGAAAATTATAGACTAGAACTCCAAATTTCTCTTGGAAACAAGACTCACTGGATACACTGACAGGGAAAGAACTTCCAGATCTATTGCCTGGTAACAACTTTCAATCATTGGACTAACACTTTTCTATGAATCAACTTTGAAAGAACAACAGTTCAGCTCAATAAATAATGTTTGTCTTAAGTAGTATGCCCTATTAAACACTATGTATATGAGATCAAAATGGTAGCAATAACTCTAATACACAGATAAAACTCTAAGGGGAGGATAGTCTAAATTAATGGTGATGAAACACTATGGTCAGAAATAATGAGAATAGTGAGACAATGTGAGGTATGTAACCATTGTCAATGAACTTTGTGTGTAAGAACTGTTGAATGGCATATGTTTTGTAGTATATAGTTGCAGGCCCCCACACCCCAAGAAATGAATTTATCAGAGTGAAAAACAAGGCAGAATCCTTAATGGTTCATATGGGGTTACATGAAATATAATTCTAATGAGCAAAGTAAATACAGCTGGAATGCTCTTTGGAAGCTATGGTGGCCAGAATGTATCTCATGTACTTTGGTCATGTTGTCAGAGGGACCAGTCCCTAGAGTAGAATATTATTCTTGGTAAGAGGGTCAGTAAAAAAGGAAAAGACCCTCAAT
>NW_006931861.1:0-580 GCF_000298275.1 Orycteropus afer afer
AGAATTCAAAAATTCCTTTAATCAAACAAGAATGAAAACACAACATACCAAAATCTTTGGGACACAGCAAAAGCAATGATCAGAGACCAATTTATAGCAATAAATGCACACGTCAAAAAAGAAGAAAGAGCCAAAATCAACACTTTAAACTAACATCTCCAACAATTAGAGAAAGAAGAGCAAGAAAAACCTACAGTCACCAGAAGAAAGGAAATAAGATTTGAGCAGAAATCAATGAAACAGAAAACAGAAGGGGTATAGAAAAAAATCAACAGGCCAGAAGTTGGTTATTTAAAAAGATCAATAAAATTGACAAACCACTGGCAAATTTAACAAAGGAAAAGGAGAGGATACAAATAACATGAGTAAGAAATGAAAAGGGTGACATCACAACAGAACTGAAATAAAAAGAATATCAGGATACTATGAAGAACTGTACAAATTTGAAAATCTGGAAGAAATGGACAAATTTCTAGAAACACACCATTTACCTAAACTAACACAGACTGATGTGGAAAAGTTGAATAGGTTCATCACAAAGAAGAAATTGAACAAGTCCTCAAAAACTACCAACTAAAAA
>NW_006931861.1:2380-2915 GCF_000298275.1 Orycteropus afer afer
GTAACATACTATGCAAAACATTGTTCCACCTCCTACTTTGGCGAGTAGCAACTGGGATCTTGAAAGCTAGCAAGATGCCATCTAGATGTAACTATGGGTCTCTCCTAGTCCTGAGCAAAGAAGAATGAAGAAAACAAATAATAATAATAATAAATAAAAGAAAGACAGAAAAGGACATCATGTTTGTTAAAGTAGGGAGTCAGTGAAAGTGAGGGAAACTTCAATGAGATGAACTGACAATAATCACAACAATGGAATATGTGCACAATTCGGTGTCCTCCTTTTTCCTAATGTTATCATGGTGGTCTCAGACTCTTTCCATATATCCCTCCCTTTACCCACATTAGTGTGTGTACCCCAACTAGCCCAAAATTAATCCCTCCACTTTCCTCCCCTGCCTCAGTAACCTAGAACATGAGTCCCCTTTCACAAGCAAACCCTTCTTTGTCTTTTTAAAGTAATGGGCTCATACAGTACTTGTCCCTCCTTGATTGACTTATTTTACTCAGCATAATGTCCTCCAGGTTTATCCACG